>NC_134275.1:79639947-79939947 GCF_031893055.1 Leptodactylus fuscus
CCTAGCCTAAGACTTCAGCCTAAAACAGGTGGTCACGGGGAAGTTTTTCTCAACTCCAGTCTTCAAGTTCCTCCAGTAAGTCAAGTTTTAAGAACGTCCCATGAAGGGTCCACAGGTGGCAGCCACAGACACATGGACACCAGTATGGACACCTCTGCAGGATTAAGGATATCCTCAATACATGACTTATTGGAAGTTCTTGCAGATGGAAATTTAGAAATCACAACGTAGAATGTTTATTGAAAGTGGATGCCGTCCAAGAAAAAAAGTGTTCTCCTAAACTTCTCAATCTGAAGAACTGATGTTCTCCTAGAGTCACTGCCATTAGACCAGTCGATATTACGATGGATTTCTCTCTCCGCCTTTTTCACCCGGAGGACTCCATTCTAGTCTAATGGGTCTAATCCTAAACGGATTAGGTTTCCATTCCAGGGGTCCCCAAGTGGATTCCCTGAATGGAAACCCAAACGCTAGTGGGAATCCAGGGTCAGCTAGATTTGTGCAAAGCTCCTGTAGCTCGCTAACCTTCAAGGATCTTACGGCACTTGGAATGACCAAAGAACACTATGGCAGGTGCCACCTGCTAAAATCCCCTATGTGGAATGTCAACCAGCAACGTTCAATGTACTTTTTGTGTAAGCCATAATAACTCTCCATCGAGTTCCACCCATGCCAATGGAAGTTCTCAATAAGTTTAGTATATAATCTCATGCCTAATATGAATTCCACACGATGACTTCTACAGGCAAATGAAAATTCTTCATAAAATACACCGTAACTAATATAGAAAACAAAAACATTTCTTAAATTTCCATTTTTTAAAAAAAATTCTGTGCAAACAACCAACATCTACCGTGGTTCTAACGGAGGGTTGAAATTATTGGCAGCCATTGCAAAAAATTTTCATCCAATTTTTCATGCAATGATTGGTCAACCACTTTTTAAAAATTTGGCTCAAAGTGTAGGGGTAGCTCTTTCGTCAAATCTCCCTTCCTCCAGTCAATGGCACCAGATCTATCCAATATGTTGTCCGTCTAAACAAATGTAGCAGTTTTATTATATGCATATACCTAACTTTTTTGTACAATACTCTACCGTTTGGGGTCAAAAAGTTGCACAGAATGTACAATTTGTCGATTAGAAACTAAGTTACCAGGCAATGAATCTGGACAGAGATTCCATCCAAATGAAATTGTAAAATTGGGAAAATATTCAAATAATTTTTTGGGAGGAGAGAAAGGTGGCCCGGAGGTTAGGCTTTTCTATGATTGTAAAAATAGAATAAAGGGAACCTTCTGTTGTGGTGAAATTGTAAAGGTTTTCGAAACCTTCAGAAGTGAGAACGGAAATGGAGCATTGTGCGTGGCAATACTCGGTGTAACGTTGCACGAAACTAAATTTAGAGCCTGATTCTTCCCCTTTTTAGAAATTTATTTGCCATGTGTTCTCTTCCACCGATGAAAGGAGGTGTGATACGCTAAGCTTTGATGTGGTGCCACATGAGGATATTCCCGATTCTGGTGGAAGCCCCGCACCGCTGAGATGGTTGTTACGGTGTGGGAAACCTATACATGAGTCACTAGTGGGAAAATATAGTAACCATATAAATCATTGGGAAACCATCCATAACATGGTTTCGGTCATGGACCCCTTCTGTTACCCATGGACCTATTGCCAATAGAGCAAGAGGAACTGTTTGCCATAGCTATGGTGGACTAAAGGGGTCAATGACTGCCCCCTAGGACCTTCACAACCTCTGTAATTGGAGATTGGCTACAATGAAGTGAATGGGGCTAAGCTGTAACACACATAACCCATGGATAGCTTTGACCCTGTTTTTGGAAGCCATGTTTTTCTTTCCTAGACATCCCCTTTAATAAGTCATATGGTTGGGTGCCCCGATGGAACAAGGTCTATAAAGATAGAATAGAATTAGCAAAAAGTTACAAATAAACGTAACTTGTTACCAAAACTTTTAATCAATCTTCTCCCTTCATGGTGACCTCATTCCCTTGGGTTCTATGTTCGTTTCTAAATTTTCACAACTCCACCCATTAGATACATTAGATATCATTTACTTTTGATGGGTTTGATAAGCAGTTGCCAAATGTGGTTCAGTTGGTATCTCCGGTCTATGATACTGATAAAGCTCCACCATCCAAAAGTTTCCCTCGGATCTTGCACATCGTCAGCACTTCCACATTCTGCGGTTGTAGGCCGCCATACATGTTACAAAATTGTTGCCAAAATTAACAATCTGTCATTTCCTGGCTACAAAATGGTCACGCTAAACTTTTTGTACGCCTTTAGTCATGAGTATGGGCGGTTCTGGATGGAAGATTTCAATTTCAATGGCATGTTCAACAGAGAATTTCGTCGTCTCTACATCCATCCACTTTTGGTGATTTATCGGGACTGTAGATAAAAAAAAAGTTACTGAGGACTAAATTGACACATGCCAATAGTCCCCATTTTGGCAGGAAAATCCATGAACCGAACTTCAACGGGTCAAGATTTATGTAAAAATGCTCCAAAATGATCAGCTTGGGGCATTTCCCGGGGGCAGATCAAATGTCCCGATTTGGGGTTTTGACCATAGATCTTGTTCTCTAGACAAAAATCCAGGACTGGTTTCAATTTATTATTTTTCTGTTCAAATTTTATTGCAAAATTTGTGTAAATGGTGGACATTGCCCATGTGATAGGGTTGGCCCTGAACACCAAAACAAGGGTTGTGAGACACAATGGCCAATGGACACGATGGGGGGAGATTTATGGAGCCCAGCGGTTTCTTCACCAGACTTGACAATCTCTGCCTTATTATATATCAGTTCCATTCTTGGGGGAGCCGGTCCCATACCTAGTATACGGCTAGGGTGTCTAAGGTGTCTCTTCCCAATACGAGGAGACAAATACAATAGACAACACACTACATCTGGGCAGTCTAGGCCCAGGAGCTTCAGGTTACGCTCTTCTGAAGACGTTCCCCTATATATAGTCATGCATTTGATCCACAGAATCCACACGTGGTCCTCATTTTGACAGCTACCAGAATGATATACAGCCTCAGGCTTCAGGCCTGTCACCACTTTTCAGCAATAAAGTTCCTCATTCTACATTCTAGCTCAGGTGTTGTCTCAGGACTTGGTAGGTGGTGGCAGTAAGTTGTTTATTTGAGGTGTGTTTTCCGGGATGGGGTGTTATTTTAGGAACTAGAATAGAAGGAGACAGTAAGACTGAGTAAGTAGATTAACTCCTTATAGTCACACCCATGTGCATTAAAATAGCTCCTTCATACTGTATACACATGCAAGTATCTGTCCTCCGGGGGTTTCTAAGTTATTGCAAACTACGACCGCAGGGCATGTTGGGTGTTGGTGGTTTTGCAACAGCCGAAGAGCCACAGGTTGAGACCACAGCTTTACACTCTTGTTTGTAAACAAGTGGTGGACCTCATCTGAACCGTCGGGACTGGTTGACTATCTAAAATGTATGATCGGACATGTTGGATTTCAATATGCTCAAACTTTTGGTTCTCATGGGAGACAAGCCACTTGTATAAGAGTCTGGCTGTGGCTTATGCCCCTCTCTCCATATTAATGATATGCATGCAGGTGTATGTGGGCAGATTGGGAGGAAAGCTAGTAGATGAACGAGTGTCCAGCCATCAGCTATTGGAAGTGTATGGCCAGCTCTGTACTACAGGGTTAGTGGAGGGACCACTGGAAGACATTGTGTATTACTTATGGTAGTTCTTGGACAACCCATTGCATTATGCCTTATGAGAAGATATGGATGTCATAGATGGAGTTCCTTATTTGGCTCCAGTAGAGGTACACCTGGCACTGCTATCTATTCCATGGTCACCCATTTATTTAGGACAAGTAAGTGCTACCTTAACACTTGTCAGGATTTAGATGCAGCTAGTGGTGAGGGACATATCTACAGGGATCCAACTGGTGGTGCCACATTCATATAGCACAAAGACACTTGATGTAATATCACAGGGGCACGATAACCAGATGTCACAAGCATCAGATGTATCTACACAGATAAGGTCAACACGAAACTAGTGATATAGGTCCTACAAGAACATCATTTGACATTTCCTCTAAAGCTTGGAAATTCCCCTAAATTTGGTGGAAATCCTTGAATGACTTTCATGCTATAAAGTGGTAAAGTTAACAATACTTTCATTGAAGACATTTAGATTATCTCTAAGTAAGTTAAGGTCCGGAATCGGCATGGGACTGAGTATCAAAGCTGTCATGGTCTTCTGCTTGGTAAAATTGTGGGCACTTAGGCCATACCTGGGAACGTCCCATGCCAGAGCTACCCATCCTAGTGGGAGTTTAGTAAACCTCATCACGTATTGGTTAGGGAATACCACATTTGCCAGGATGGTCTATGGAAATTTGGGACAATCCTTGCGACTGTTGGCAAGTATGCATGATATCGGTGAGCTGAGCATGGAGGGGTAAAGGAGGTTTTTCTTTTTACCTAATATGCAATGAAGAAGATAAAACTTTGGGATACAGTTTGGGGAGATGAGATTTGGAGGAAGAGGAGGGGAAAGTTGAGTGTAACCTGCCTTACATGGGAACCTGTGCAATGTCAACTTCTCCTACAAATCCCAACCGAAGACCACCCAATGGGAATGAGTGAGGGATCGGGCAGTCAGTGGGAAGGCACACCTGGTGAAATGTAAAAAAATTCTATAGGACCCAGGGAAACCTTAGGACCGAAGAGTCCGGAGCTCTTAGAAATAGGGTGTCTATGGCACCTCTACTTACCTGTCTAACTAGTGAAAAATATTCATCTGCAACACAGAAACATGTAATAGTCATTTGGGCTTCTGACCATGTGTTACACGATGGCCCCTTGTCATCAGGTCACAAAAGGACACAATAGAGCAAGAGGTGAGATGCGTTTATAGGAATCCAACACCTAATGTAATAATATTGGGGTACACTAAGCTGAAGCCTCGAGCACCAGATACATGTAAGGGGGCAACGCCAGGAAGCTAGGGAACCTATCAGTAGACCGTTCTACATTGTCTCTATGGCTCGGAGCTCCCCCTAAATATGGTGCCATGTCTCTGGCTGCTGCTCTGGGGGTGGCGACCTGATTCTCAGCAGTATTCATGTAGTAAGGTGGCAAAATCAACAATACTTTCACTTAAGGCGGATCGATTACTTCTAAGTAACCTACGGTAATCTAAGATACGGTTTCCTACTAGTGAGATTTGCATGGACAGACTATTGTTAGCACAACCAGCATTTATATATAACACAGACTCCACCTTGGAGATCCATCTTATTAGGACAGGTAGAAACAGGAAAGAGAGAGACTGTAAATGCCGGATATACAGAAGAATATTACATCACGGAGAGTAACGTATCAATCAATAAGAGCTTACAATCTATGAGGAAATAGCGGTGACCCAAGAGGTCAGAGGGATGGTTTGGTACAGGGGTCAAGGCAACTATTAATAGACAGAGATAGTACACATGGTGATGTCATAATACAGGGATAATACACACAGTGATGTCACAGTACAGAGATAATACACACAGTGATGTCACAGTACAGGGATAATACACACAGTGATGTCACAGTACAGAGATAATACACACAGTGATGTCACAGTACAGAGATAATACACACAGTGATGTCACAGTACAGAGATAATACACACAGTGATGTCACAGTACAGAGATAATACACACAGTGATGTCACAGTACAGAGATAATACACACAGTGATGTCACAGTACAGAGATAATACACACAGTGATGTCACAGTACAGAGATAATACACACAGTGATGTCACAGTACAGAGATAATACACACAGTGATGTCACAGTACAGGATAATACACACAGTGATGTCACAGTACAGGATAATACACACAGTGATGTCACAGTACAGGATAATACACACAGTGATGTCACAGTACAAGATAATACACACAGTGATGTCACAGTACAGAGATAATACACACAGTGATGTCACAGTACAGAGATAATACACACAGTGATGTCACAGTACAGGATAATACACACAGTGATGTCACAGTACAGGATTATACACACAGTGATGTCACAGTACAGAGATAATACACACAGTGATGTCACAGTACAGGATAATACACACAGTGATGTCACAGTACAGGGATAATACACACAGTGATGTCACAGTACAGGGATAATACACACAGTGATGTCACAGTACAGGATAATACACACAGTGATGTCACAGTACAGGGATAATACACACAGTGATGTCACAGTACAGAGATAATACACATAGTGATGTCACAGTACAGGATAATACACACAGTGATGTCACAGTACAGGATAATACACACAGTGATGTCACAGTACAGGATAATACACACAGTGATGTCACAGTACAGGATAATACACACAGTGATGTCACAGTACAGAGATAATACACACAGTGATGTCACAGTACAGAGATAATACACACAGTGATGTCACAGTACAGGATAATACACACAGTGATGTCACAGTACAGAGATAATACACACAGTGATGTCACAGTACAGGATAATACACACAGTGATGTCACAGTACAGGGATAATACACACAGTGATGTCACAGTACAGGGATAATACACACAGTGATGTCACAGTACAGGATAATACACACAGTGATGTCACAGTACAGGGATAATACACACAGTGATGTTACAGTACAGAGATAATACACATAGTGATGTCACAGTACAGGATAATACACACAGTGATGTCACAGTACAGGATAATACACACAGTGATGTCACAGTACAGAGATAATACACACAGTGATGTCACAGTACATGGGGTAATACACACAGTGATGTCACAGTACAGAGATAATACATACAGTGATGTCACAGTACAGGATAATACACACAGTGATGTCACAGTACAGGGATAATACACACAGTGATGTCACAGTACAGGGATAATACACACAGTGATGTCACAGTATAGGGATAATACACACAGTGATGTCATAGTACAGAGATAATACACACAGTGATGTCACAGTACAGGATAATACACACAGTGATGTCACAGTACAGAGATAATACACACAGTGATGTCACAGTACAGGATAATACACACAGTGATGTCACAGTACAGGGATAATACACACAGTGATGTCACAGTACAGAGATAATACACATAGTGATGTCACAGTACAGGATAATACACACAGTGATGTCACAGTACAGGATAATACACACAGTGATGTCACAGTACAGAGATAATACACACAGTGATGTCACAGTACAGGATAATACACACAGTGATGTCACAGTACAGAGATAATACACACAGTGATGTCACAGTACAGAGATAATACACACAGTGATGTCACAGTACAGGGATAATACACACAGTGATGTCACAGTACAGGATAATACACACAGTGATGTCACAGTACAGAGATAATACACACAGTGATGTCACAGTACAGAGATAATACACACAGTGATGTCACAGTACAGGGATAATACACACAGTGATGTCACAGTACAGAGATAATACACACAGTGATGTCACAGTACAGGGATAATACACACAGTGATGTCACAGTACAGAGATAATACACACAGTGATGTCACAGTACAGAGATAATACACACAGTGATGTCACAGTACAGGATAATACACACAGTGATGTCACAGTACAGAGATAATACACACAGTGATGTCACAGTACAGGGATAATACACACAGTGATGTCACAGTACAGGATAATACACACAGTGATGTCACAGTACAGAGATAATACACATAGTGATGTCACAGTACAGGGATAATACACACAGTGATGTCACAGTACAGAGATAATACACATAGTGATGTCACAGTACAGGATAATACACACAGTGATGTCACAGTACAGGGATAATACACACAGTGATGTCACAGTACAGGATAATACACACAGTGATGTCACAGTACAGGATAATACACACAGTGATGTCACAGTACAGGATAATACACACAGTGATGTCACAGTACAGAGATAATACACACAGTGATGTCACAGTACATGGGGTAATACACACAGTGATGTCACAGTACAGAGATAATACACACAGTGATGTCACAGTACAGGGATAATACACACAGTGATGTCACAGTACAGAGATAATACACACAGTGATGTCACAGTACAGGATAATACACACAGTGATGTCACAGTACAGGGATAATACACACAGTGATGTCATAGTACAGAGATAATACACACAGTGATGTCACAGTACAGGATAATACACACAGTGATGTCACAGTACAGAGATAATACACACAGTGATGTCACAGTACAGGGATAATACACACAGTGATGTCACAGTACAGGATAATACACACAGTGATGTCACAGTACAGAGATAATACACACAGTGATGTCACAGTACAGGGATAATACACACAGTGATGTCACAGTACAGGATAATACACACAGTGATGTCACAGTACAGGATAATACACACAGTGATGTCACAGTACAGAGATAATACACATAGTGATGTCACAGTACAGAGATAATACACACAGTGATGTCACAGTACAGGATAATACACACAGTGATGTCACAGTACAGAGATAATACACACAGTGATGTCACAGTACAGAGATAATACACACAGTGATGTCACAGTACAGGATAATACACACAGTGATGTCACAGTACAGAGATAATACACACAGTGATGTCACAGTACAGGGATAATACACACAGTGATGTCACAGTACAGGGATAATACACACAGTGATGTCACAGTACAGGGATAATACACACAGTGATGTCACAGTACAGGATAATACACACAGTGATGTCACAGTACAGAGATAATACACACAGTGATGTCACAGTACAGGGATAATACACACAGTGATGTCACAGTACAGGATAATACACACAGTGATGTCACAGTACAGGGATAATACACACAGTGATGTCACAGTACAGGGATAATGCACACAGTGATGTCACAGTACAGGATAATACACACAGTGATGTCACAGTACAGGGATAATACACACAGTGATGTCACAGTACAGAGATAATACACACAGTGATGTCACAGTACAGGATAATACACACAGTGATGTCACAGTACAGGGATAATACACACAGTGATGTCACAGTACAGAGATAATACACACAGTGATGTCACAGTACAGGGATAATACACACAGTGATGTCACAGTACAGGATAATACACACAGTGATGTCACAGTACAGGGATAATACACACAGTGATGTCACAGTACAGGATAATACACACAGTGATGTCACAGTACAGGATAATACACACAGTGATGTCACAGTACAGAGATAATACACACAGTGATGTCACAGTACAGGGATAATACACACAGTGATGTCACAGTACAGGATAATACACACAGTGATGTCACAGTACAGGATAATACACACAGTGATGTCACAGTACAGGGATAATACACACAGTGATGTCACAGTGCAGGATAATACACATAGTGATGTCACAGTACAGAGATAATACACACAGTGATGTCACAGTACAGAGATAATACACACAGTGATGTCACAGTACAGAGATAATACACACAGTGATGTCACAGTACAGGATAATACACACAGTGATGTCACAGTACAGGATAATACACACAGTGATGTCACAGTACAGGGATAATACACACAGTGATGTCACAGTACAGGGATAATACACACAGTGATGTCACAGTACAGGGATAATACACACAGTGATGTCACAGTACAGGATAATACACACAGTGATGTCACAGTACAGGGATAATACACACAGTGATGTCACAGTACAGAGATAATACACACAGTGATGTCACAGTACAGGGATAATACACACAGTGATGTCACAGTACAGAGATAATACACACAGTGATGTCACAGTACAGGGATAATACACACAGTGATGTCACAGTACAGGGATAATACACACAGTGATGTCACAGTACAGAGATAATACACACAGTGATGTCACAGTACAGGGATAATACACACAGTGATGTCACAGTACAGGGATAATACACACAGTGATGTCACAGTACAGGATAATACACACAGTGATGTCACAGTACAGAGATAATACACACAGTGATGTCACAGTACAGAGATAATACACACAGTGATGTCACAGTACAGGGATAATACACACAGTGATGTCACAGTACAGGATAATACACACAGTGATGTCACAGTACAGAGATAATACACACACTGATGTCACAGTACAGAGATAATACACACAGTGATGTCACAGTACAGGGATAATACACACAGTGATGTCACAGTACAGAGATAATACACACAGTGATGTCACAGTACAGGGATAATACACACAGTGATGTCACAGTACAGAGATAATACACACAGTGATGTCACAGTACAGGGATAATACACACAGTGATGTCACAGTACAGGGATAATACACACAGTGATGTCACAGTACAGGATAATACACACAGTGATGTCACAGTACAGGGATAATACACACAGTGATGTCACATGTGGGTATTATTATTTCCCAGTATAGTAATGGAGATGTATTTTCCTCCTCCCTTTCCATGTATTATCACTAATGTCTCCCTAGTTCTCTGTGGCCCCTTAGTTTTTGGGCCCCGCTGCAGACATAGTAGCTGCTATTACATTGTGTGACTCAGGTGATGAGGATTTAGTTATTCATGATGTTATTATTTGCCTTCTGTCTGTCTGTGCGCTCTCACTATCCGATGTCTGGGAGTCGCTTATACTGAATACCTGGGGTGATGTGCACAAGTCTGATCCTTCTCCTGGATTTTGCGCTTCCGAGGTCTTGTACCCGCTTGTCCTGAATCACAGCTTGTCTTGTTTCCTTTTTTAGAGACACCTCTGCATGAATCATCGTTTCCTACCTGTTTTTGCCAACTATTATATTTCCCCTCACTTTATTAATAAATGTTTTGTTGTTTGTTGTATTACTAATATTCTACAATGTCTTGTTATAACTTGGCGCACAGTAGACCATAGACTGCATAGTATGACTCAAGGAAACACAGAGTAGACCATAGACCTCATGAAGACAACTCGAGGATGCACAGCAGACCTTAGAGGTCATAGTTACGACTTGAGGATACACAGTAGACAATAGAATTCATAGTTACAAGTCAAAGTTACACAGTAGACCATAGAGCTCAAAGTTACTACTCGAGGATACACAGTAGACCATAGAGCTCAAAGTTACTACTCGAGGATACACAGTAGACCATAGACCTCACAGTTACTACTCGAGGATACACAGTAGACCATAGACCTCACAGTTACTACTCGAGGATACACAGTAGACCATAGACCTCACAGTTACTACTCGAGGATACACAGTAGACCATAGACCTCACAGTTACTACTCGAGGATACACAGTAGACCATAGACCTCACAGTTACGATTTGAGGATGCTCAGCAAACTGTAGACCTCATGGTTAGGACTGTAGAATACACAGTAGATCAGACCCCAGAGTATAATAATTGGAGACCCAGGGGAGGATACAAATACAAAAAACACAGTTTGTAACCTCGATTTACACATCGGCTACTTTTTATCCTGGTAAATGACATGGCTTCAGGACTGTTATGAATTTATGTTCACGTACTATATTACACTGCTCTTGCTGGCAGCTTATCTCAGCTAATTGCAAGTTGCTGATAAAGTCAGGTCTGTTATCTCTCTATGTAAACACACAGCTAACCCTCAGTCCATTGTGTGGAGGCATTTGCATATTATCTGATCTGCTCCAGGCAGTGCTGATGCACCGGATTGACACACATTTTTAATCCAAATTGGCAGTTTGCTAATTTTAAACATGCTGGGAAAAAGAAAATCTAATTTGTCGCAAAATTCTAAAACAATGAGAGCTATGAAGGAGCCAGAAGTCACAGAGCTCTCCTCAAGCTGAGCTCAGGGGGATCATTTATGCCAAGAACATACTCATTATATGAAGTCCCATCGTGCTGCTGAGATGCCGGAACAATCACAGACACGGTGCGAAGAACAAGTTCTGCAGCAGGACAGCTTGAGAGCTGCCGAAACGCCGGACCAGGTGAACCATCAACAGCAGCAATTTGCTGAATAGAGGCGGATCATCGATGCCAACAACACACAGGCTTTATCTCTAGGGCTGTAACTCTCTCCTGAGCCACCAGAGGGAGCCTGCCCTCTAACTCCAGGAAACCCCAAGGAAACAATCAGAAAGGAGGCAAGAAATTATCTGATACCAGCAGAGAAAAAGGAAGCGTTGGAACCCTGGAAATTGGACTGACCTTAGAGCATAGACCCCAAGGCCAGACTGGAATATTATAGCCAGAGTGACTGCCGACTGTATCCCACAGTCAGGTAGAAGAGGGTACTTGCCAACATGAATTCTGCTGTAAACCTACATACATTAGGAGGACACGTCCTACCCCAGCCTGGCGGGAAGGATATACAAAGATTGCCAACCGTACATTGCTTAAATGTAGGCCAAACCAAAGGCAGCCCGATTGTCGTGCTAAAAACTCAGAATGAATAGAGAACTGAGTACGTCAATGGCAAAGCCTGACCCTAAAGTTGCCTTGTTGTGGAATCCTAGATTGTATCTGCTTAGTATCACACTGCAAATTATTGTACAAATAAAGTTTAACAAGCCGTTCAATTAAGAAGCCAGAAACCTTAAGGAGGAAGTGTGAGCAGGTCTTAAAAGCCAAATAGAATACCTCATGTGATAGGCATTGTGTTTGGTGTTTTATTTATTCAAATCTGTTAAGCCATTCCAAAGATATAAGCCCTTTTATTGTAGACACAGATTTGACTATACCAGTACTAGCCAAGTGGGTGGTAACACACAGAGACCCGTCCCCAGAGAAGCCACATTGTTGCTGTCCATTTGGATACTGTAACATCAAGACTAACAGGGTTTATATCTGTGGAATAGCAGATTTGGTAACACCAAAAAACTCAGGGTGATGATGTACGTTATTGGACTTTTCAAACATGGTGACAGGTTCTCTTTAAGATGGTGGTGGGGTAAAACATTTACTCCCCATTACACAGTATACGCAAGTTTTCACTGAGACATGGAATCTATGGGGCTCTCTAATGTTTCGCCCTTATACAGAAGTGTGGGCTTCCCCGGGTCATATTCTAGTTTATGAATGGTGGCATGATGTGACTATAAGTAGTAACTTAGGTTACAGGATATCCAAATTTTAGTACTTGGAAGACTGAAGGAACAATGCAGAAGTACCAGGAGGTTCCCACGTAAGTTGAAAAGAAGGAGCTAAGAGCCTATCGGGAGGTCGGGTGAAGAAGGTGCTCGGTGTGACTATAATCTGGACCGAGCTACGGAAACAGCTTATACTCAGAAACAGTGTCCTTAATATAATAAATCTGGGGGACCTCCCTCCAACAACCCCTCGAAAATAGACCATAGTACCCTTCAAATCTGGTTGTCTTCTGCTGGACCATAATTGTGTTAGAGCTTGGAGGATCCTCTGGTGGGTCAGTCTGAAACAGATGTAAACGACCCAGAGGTCCGGGCAAGGTCTGAAGGTGGGAGATGTTCACATAGGTGCGATGACGTCATCGGACCTCGCCGTTGCGTTACCAAAGAGCAGTGAAAAGTCAATGGGATGATGTAGAAGAAAGCCATCGATCACGGCAAATTGAGTAATCTAGAAGTCATGGAGGTGTTCATGGAAACCCCATCTATCTTTAGCTTCTTCTTCTACAAGCTGTGAATCTGAAATCACATTTTTTGCCCAATTTGTGATTTTTTTTGTGTGTAAATTGTGTAAAAGATGGTCTAGGTAATATTTTCCATTCTCTTAGATGTGTTCGCATAGACTCCACTCTGGTTCTTCTGGTGGGAAACCTCAACACCTACAAGACTCTGTGATGATCGTTGTGTGGGCGCCGATAGAGCGCGTTCGCCTCATGTAGAAACATCTAGATGAATAATGGAAGTACGACATGGGTGTTTGTGAAATCGCTCACGGTAAAGCCCATAGTTCAGGAGGCAACATGGCAAAACCTTCCTAGCCATAGTGGTGAATGTCTAATAAGTCGTGTGGCCTCCTCCTCAAGGATGACTATGAAGGTGGTGTGAATAGACTTCACACGGAGAATGTATTTTTATGGTCTTTCACTTCCTTCTTCCTGTGAGTACCAGCGAATGTGTGTAATCTTTTTCCACGTTTCGCAATCTTTAGAGACGACTGTTCCACAGAAGGAATGATCATCTCTATTCTACGTCTCATCAAAGCCTGAGAAACGTGGGACCCCGGGTCTAAGATGGTGGGCAGTGAGCGCCTATTACAAAGGCAGGACGTTCTATTCCTATAGGGCCTGTGATGGGACAGAACTTCTTCCCCGTGTCATTACCACAAGGGGGAGCTCACTGCATACAGATTTATGCTACTCCACCACCTATTATACGCTGGGGTATCTTCAAAATGGTAAAATTTACCACAATGCATGTCGCGATGGCCATTGTAGTCAATTTCTTTAGAAAACAAACTTTGGTCGAACCCAGTTTGTGCCGAAGCAAGTTGTCCATCTATAGTTGGGACCACAAGGGTAATATTGTACTGTGTGGAGTCCACAAGGGGGCATTATATTATGTGGGGGTCACTGAAGCAATGATATACTGTATGGGACAACAAAGTGGCATGATACGATATGGTGGCACTAAGGGTGCTTCATACCAGACCAGGGCCACCAAAGAGGCATCATACGGTATAATGGGTGGGCCAAGGGGGCATGGCTGGGGTAGGATGTGCCTGTAGGGGGTAGGATGTCTTCTGATAGTTGAGAGGTACGGTTATGTAGTGTTACATGGCGGACGTCATTGTAATACAAGGTTGGCCTAAGTTCTCCAGAAAGGGCGCTGCCCACAGAACGTTGAAGAAGGGGTCTTGAGTGGCATAAGGACTGGGGTTGTCTACATGAGACAGTCCCTTTAAAGGGTTGCCCTGGCAAGAGTTAATAAAATAAGTCATACTTACCTTACAGATCTCACGCCGCTTTTTGTTTCCCTGCTGGTCTCTGGTCCCAATAGAGGATCGGTAAGTGTCAGGGGTTGGTAAGGTGAGTATGACTTCTTATTATTTTCCACTATCTAATTGCTTGGCGGAGCTCTCAGCGGTGGGGATGAGGGGGGTGGGGGGGTGGGGGGGATTCTTAGTTTTGCTGTGTGGCCTTATATCTCCTGTATACAACCTTGCGTATAGGACCTAAAGACACACGCATTAACTACACGTACAAGAACATTCCAGATTCCGCACCCTATGGAGTCATGTAGCAGTTCATGTATAGAGATAGAGAGGCATGCATCCAAATAAGTTTATGTATATTATACGATTCTCCTCTGTCCATGTCCTCGCGGTGCAGATGTCTTGAGTCTGGACTGAGTTTCATCATGCAAAGCCCAGAGAGTTTGTGGCAATGTAAGGAGGAAATACAGCGCGATAGGAGAGGAACCATGAAAAGCAAAGTCTGTGGAAAGAAACGGAGAAGAGAACAGAAAGTGGCTGGAGTAGGCAATATACTGCTATGGGCAGAGCGGCGGGACTCTCAGTGCTGGAAACCGCAGGTCTCATCAGTTTTGTGTCTGTGAAATGATTGATCTATTGGCCATCGCGGCCGTGTCTGACGTGAGATCATGGGAACCTGATGGGCTCAACATGTAGTTTGGACAATGTATTGTATTTGTAGTGACAAAAGCTCTCCTCCATGTCGCAGTCAGGCCACAGCAGAGGTCCACAATAGTGAGCCAACTGGTTTAGAACAAACTGGACTCATCAAGAGTTTTTCAAAAGTTTTGGGTATGGCCGAAATGAACCACTATTCATGTGAAAAGAAAAGAAAAAACCCCCGGCACCGAGCCGTTCCTTGTGTAATACCTTTGGTATATGTAATGAAAAGGAAATAAAAAAGGTATGGAAAAAACAATACAGGTGTCCGCTCACCTGGCTAGGTTGTGTAGGACACAACAACCTATAATCGTAGCAATCAGAGAACCAGTGTGTTACTGGCAGGCAGCCGCTGATGGCAGTCACGTAGACGTCAGGACAACAACCAAAATATAGGACCAGCCTCGCGGAGAAAGGCAGAAAATCAGCGCTCACCCGGTTTGGAATAGGAAAGGCAACTTTATTTGGCACCACGCGTTCCGGGCAACAAGCCCTTTTTCAAGTGCAATACAAATCCCACCACTGTGGACAGGTTACTATTCATGTGGTCAACCAAGAACCACCACTATGTTTCCGCCCCTACCCTGGGCCACTGCTTATTATACTTATACTTACCTTGCCTCACCTCTCCTGGGCTCCGTGATGTGACCCAGGATACCAGAAGAGGATGCCAAGGGTCTGCTGGACTCCACAGGAGAGCCCGGGAGAGGTGCGATAAGGTGAGCAAAACTGTTTATTACATTTCTGCCCCGCCATGGCCAGGAACTGGTCACATAAATCACCGGCTCCTTTCCATCGACCAAGGAGGCCACGGAATAGCCTCAGTGGTCATGTGACTCTCACAACTTCTGATGTTGCGAACTCCAGCACATGAAGGAAAGGTGAGCAGACAAGAGAATGCTGGACAGGACAGGTGAGTTATACGTTTTTAATTTCTTTTATATGCACCTAGGCTGCCCCTGAGTAGATTCTAAATCCTGTGCAACCCCTTTAACACTCTGTGTTAAAGGCCTGCAATGGTTACCAAAGAGAACGATGGCTGACTATGTGTAGGAGGAGAGGGAGGCTCCCTCCCCACAGGTGTGCATAATAGTTTGGGAGTCTGTACACTATGCCTGGCACCCACTTAATATTGAAATGTGGGAGGAGCATTATGAGCTACTACTGCCGTCCAGTCAGCATCATTGACAGCCCTGGTAACATTGAATGGCTGCCAGTGGCCGATACGCCCAATATCCTTTCCAGTTGGATCCCAGTCGCAGATTAGAAGTTAATCATATGTAGCGTTGAGACGATCTTGATTGTTTTTGAAATCCGATTTTCAATCATTTTCCAGCCGATCCCGATCGTGAAATTTTCTCGATGGCCGATCCCGATCGCTCAACCCTAATCATATGTAAAACAATTAGGATCTTATGGGCTTCTGGACTGACCTGACCCGTCTTACCTCTCTACCAAAACATGTCTGTTCTTTTATTTTCACATCATTTGCAAACTAATGATAAAGCTGCATCAAAGGGGAAATTCCATTTAGGAAACTGATGGTGGATTCAATCTCGGCTCAGACAGATCAAAAATAAAAGTTTTTGTTTTTTTCGTTTTACAGGGTAAGATCCTTTTTTGCTTTCCCAACTGGTTTTGTTTTCCTTCTTGTTGACTCATCTGTAATACAAAACTGGTTTCTCTCTGGTTTCCCTTGTCTAGGGGTATAGTAAGGGGAAACTACAAATATAGGACCGGCCTGTGCATAAATCAGGTGCATGGTTAGGTGCCAGAATGGAAACCTATGTCAGTCAGGAGCTGGGGTAGATCCTGTAAACTGACCTAAGATATAATGGATAACCCATGTACTTGGAATGTTCTGTTACAAAGAGCGGGGGAAGGGAAGTGACAACTATTCTGATCATATTTCTGAATCATTTACAAGGTTGTCACCTTTCATAGTCATTCAGCTGTTGACTTGGCAAGTTATGTAGAATGTCTTTGCTACATCAGTGCTGGTCTCATCTGACCAGTTATGGGGGAATATATCAGTTTATTTGATGTCCGGAAAGGTGGGTAGTATCCCCTATGGTAGCTGTAAGGGCGGCCATATTGGTGAGCAACCAACTTTCACCACAACACTCTGTTTCTTTCAAGGATTATAAGCTGATCACAGATGCAATCCATAGGGAACTGTATAGAAAGTCTGTAACTTCCCTACAGCACCCTCGCAGGAGAAACGAAGCATTACACCATTCCTAATAAAACCTATTGGTTGTCTATATACTGTATGAATGTGTCGGGTCCTCCAGAGGGAGAAATCTCTTTGTAGCCGGTCACCACCAGGTTATCTATCATCACATTGAACTTTCTTTGTCGCGTGCTGTTTTCATGGCTGCTGCATTGTGAACCTTTCCAAAACATATTTGACACCACTTCCTCATCATCTCCTGTTCTTAATGACTAGGACTTTTTCCATTGTGGCAAATATTTTATCGCAGCATTTCTAGTCCAGACTTTTTCCTAGGGCTATGCCAGGTTTATGGAAAAACGTTCCATGTAGCGGGCGGGAAGCTGTGAGCCCAGAATGACATATTTCTGCTGTCACGTAAGCAGCGGGTGGTTTGGGAGTTGCAGGATTTTATCAATATGTTTTAATAAATTCATAGTCGTTTCTTAAATGGTTTTTCCAGTATGATATAGCGAGACCGCTGCGCAGTTGTCTCCTCATTGAAACTGGATGAAGGTTACAGTGACACCCCTTAATCTTTTCTAAAAGTCACCCTTGAATCTCTTTGATAATGGTAGATAAACAGTGCCACCTTTGTCCAGTGGCAATATCTAGTATTGCAGCTAAATTGCACGGCCTGTGGATAAGAGAGGCGCTGTCCAAGTTTCTAGTCTTATACATTGCTGATTTTTTAGATCCAATTGCCCTACATGGGTATAAGATAGCATCCTTTTGCAACGTTTGGGGGCTAGCAATGTGGGGAAAAGGTCCAAGATGGTGACTACTGTTATGGTGGCTTTCACATCAAATCCCCTTACAAACCATGGGGCACACAGTGATGAGGGGTCTCAGTAGTCTGTTTTGTGGTGGGCAGTTTTCCCTGGGTATTGGCTTTTTGGGATGGCTTTGTCACTAAAACATAGGAGACACAATGGCAGCTGAACGGGCGATGCTCACGGCTCGGTTTACTTAGTCAGATCTTCTGGTCACATGTAACATGGAGGCACAGTACTCTACAAACACGGACACAAATGGGCTCTGACTCCTCTAGTCTTCTGTCCCTTTCCGCCATGCTGAATATGGGGCGACCTCAGACTTGTTCATTTGTTTTAACCACTATTAGGGAAGTGCAGGCCACGTTTTGGTCACGGATTCCAGATTTCCTTCAAGATTGGCAGCGGAGATGTTTCCTCAACTATAAGGTTCTTTTCTGTGAGCGTTGAGGCCTAATGTCACGGGACAAGCCTGTCTTGGCCTAACTACCACTAACTAGAGCCAAACTTAGTTACCCATAGCAACCAATCGCAGCACAGCTTTCATTTTGTATTTTGCACCTCAAAGTTGAAAGCTGGGCTGTGATTGGTTGCTTTGGGCAGCTATGTCAGTTTTGCCCCTCTATGACTTATATAGCAGTTTTATGGTGTACGTGGTATCACAACGGCACAATTTTACACCTTTTCTTTGTTACACTGTCTTAGCCAGGGATTGAGGAGATGGCGGGAGGTTTTTGGGTGAGGTATAATCCAGTGACTTGTGAGCCCATAGACTAGAATGGAGTCTACGACGTGTCCATCGGGTTTCTGCCACACAGGACTGATGTGAACCTGGACGTAGTCTGTGACTATTGTTATTGAAAATAATAATAATAATAATAATAATAATAATAATAATATATGTTATGTGTTTTAGACTTTTTTCTCGCCTTGTCTGGGAAGCTATATCCTGTGTAGGGGGCCACAGGGGACCATTATAGATAATGCATACCTCCCAACTTTTGAAGAACCGAAAGAGGGACAAAATGCACATTTATCCCCGCCCACTTTTGTGTTGACTCCGCCCACTCATTAATTTTTCATGTGCCCGCACATAGTATAATCCTCCTACAGTCACCCGTAAATTATATGTCCCCCCTCTATCTCTCCCCCAGTTTCATATACACCCTTCATCTGCCCCCAGATTCATGCCCCTCCATCTCTGCCCCCAGATTCATGTCCCCACATCTCTTCCCCCAGATTCATGTCCCACATCTCTGCCCCCAGATTCATGTCCCTCCATCTCTGCCCCCAGATTCATGTCCCTCCATCTCTGCCCCCAGATTCATGTCCTCTCCATCTCTGCCCCCAGATTCATGTCCCCCATCTCTGCCCCCAGATTCATGTTCCCCATCTCTGCCCTCAGATTCATGTCCTCTCCATCTCTGCCCCCAGATTCATGTCCCCCATCTCTGCCCCCAGTTTCATGTCCACTCCATCTCTGCCCCCAGATTCATGTCCCTCCATCTCTGCCCCCAGATTCATGTCCTCTCCATCTCTGCCCCCAGATTCATGTCCCTCCATCTCTGCCCCCAGATTCATGTCCCTCCATCTCTGCCCCCAGATTCATGTCCCTCCATCTCTGCCCCCAGATTCATGTCCTCTCCATCTCTGCCCCAGATTCATGTCCCCCATCTCTGCCCTCAGATTCATGTCCTCTCCATCTCTGCCCCCAGATTCATGTCCCCCATCTCTGCCCCCAGATTCATGTCCCCCATCTCTGCCCCCAGTTTCATGTCCACTCCATCTCTTCCCCCAGATTCATGTCCCTCCATCTCTGCCCCCAGATTCATGTCCCTCCCTCTCTGCCCCCAGATTCATGTCCCTACATCTCTGCCCCCAGATTCATGTCCCTCCATCTCTGCCCCCAGATTCATGTCCCTCCATCTCTGCCCCCAAATTCATGTCCTCTCCATCTCTGCCCCCAGATTCATGTCCCCCATCTCTGCCCCCAGATTCCTGTCCCTCCATCTCTGCCCCCAGATTCATGTCCCCCATTTCTGCCCCCAGATTCATGTCCTCTCCATCTCTGCCCCCAGATTCATGTCCCCACATCTCTGCCCCCACTGTCATGCCGTCCTCTCCTTCATCTGCCCCCAGATTCACATTCCACCTCCACATTAAACTTACCTTCTCCTCCGCTCCCTCGCCGCTCTCTGCCCGCCTCTCTCGCTGACACATGCGGCTGAAGGAAGGAGCTGACACAGGTCAGCTCCTCGCTTCACCGCTGCCCGCCTCTCTCCCTGACACATGCGGCTGAAGCTGCTTGCGTGCTCGCTTCGCCGCTGCGTCTCTCTCTCGCTGACACATGCGGCTGAAGCGAGGAGCTGACCTGTGTCAGCTCCTCGCTTTGCCGCTGCCGCCGGCTCCTGGCTTGTACATCGCGTCTACAAGCCAGGAGCCGGCGGCAGCAGCAAAGGTCACAGGTCAGCTCCTCGCTTCAGCAGCACGTGTCAGCGAGAGAGAGACGCAGCGGTGAAGCGAGCACGCGATCAGCTTCAGCCGCATGTGTCAGGGAGAGAGGCGGGCAGCGGCGAAGCGAGGAGCTGACCTGTGTCAGCTCCTTGCTTCAGCCGCATATGTGTTCAACTCTGGACGCAGATCTGAGTTGAAATCGGGACATACCTCCCTCCAACCGGGACCGCGGGACATGTCACCCAAATCGGGACTGTCCCGCGGAAATCGGGACGGTTGGGAGGTATGGATAATGTGGGGGCCACTAAAGAGCGTTATATATACTATGTGGGGAGCCACGGGGACCATTATATATGTTGTGAGGAGGTCACTCAGAGCTTTATATACTGTGTCCTCTGCTCCACAGTATATATAATGCTCCCCTGTGCCCCCCCATGGTATATATAATTTATCCCTGTGTTAAATATACTGTAGAGGACAACTTGGGAGCTTTATATACAGTATATAGTGTGTGTGTGTGTGTGGGGGGGGGGCACAGGGGAGCATTATATATACTGTAGAGGGCCACTACGGAGTGTTGTCCCACATACAGGATATATAATCCACCACATTGGTCTCACACACTGTGTAGTCAGTTCTCTGCGTTTTCCCTCCATAGTATATACTGTACAATGTGTGGCCCCCCCACACAGTATATATAATGCTCCTCTGTGGGCCACCACATGTTCTATATAATGCTCCCTAGTGACCCACACACAGTATATATGATGCTCCTCTATGTTAAATATACTGTGGAGGGCACCAAGGCAGCTTTATATATACTGTGTGGGGAGCCACAGGGGAGCATTATATATACTCTGTGAGGTTGAGCCGATCTTGAGATTTCAGGATTGATTTTAAAATCCGATTTCCGATCATTTTCCAGCCGATCCCGATCGTGAAATTTGCTCGATCGCCGATCAGGATCCGATCTTTTCCGAACCCGATCGCTCTACCGTAATACTGTGTGTGGGGCCACTGGAGAGTGTTACATGTCCTATAGAGGGAAAGTAGGGAGTGTTAGATATACTGTGATGGGAAACTGTAGAGCACTATATGTACTGTGTGTGGGGGTCCACTTTGGCGGATTATATATACTGTGTGGGGCCAATGGAGAGCGTTATACTGTGTATAAGACCATTAGGGAGAATTATTTATAATGTGTGGGAGTCACTGCGGAGAAGTAGACTCTGTGGGGGAGCAGTTGGGGGCATCTTACTGTGGCTGTGTGTAGGCACTGGGGGGCATTATAATGTGTTTGGGGAAAATGTAGTATATGCTGAGGAAAAGGAGCTGACATAGTAGAGACACAGTGGCCGTGTATCAGAGGAGCAGAAGGAAACTGAGTGCTGGAAGCCCCCGGGCAGTCGTTACCATAATTCGGATATATATCGACCACACATCTGCTATGGGGCCCCTGGAAAGACGTGGCCTCATAGAGACGTCCCACGTGGTCTTATCCTAGACTTGGTGACACAGATTTGTGCAGAACTCCGCTCTCCAGAGGAACGACATTGTTAGCAAAGTCATGGGGAACTGCTCCAGGGATCATGGAAAGGGTGTAAGCACGGACACAATGACCAGGGGCAGCACGTGCGCATTATCCATCAGCATGCCTGCTGACTGTTTCCTGTCCTGTTGGACGTAATGCATACTCATCAGAAAATGATAAAGAGAGTCACGCACTTCTATAGTGAGTCAGCATTGTGTAGATGACATATAATATACCGTATACTGGTGCTCATGGGGGGCCATATCCTCTAATATCATCAATACATCAATATGACCCAACAGTCACATTTCTAAGAAGCATCCATGACGGATATGAGGATGAATTCTGATTTTGTTCCTGACTCGGCACAGAGGAAGCGGTCACTGAGCCCTCCATGTCATGAACGAGCCACTGCCGCCATCTAGTGCTCACATCACAGACTGACAGATACGGCTTGTAACATTATTTTATCACAATTTACCAAAGCGGAACTTAAAATACAGAAGTGAAAATTTATATTTCTGCTGCTCGTACAATATCACACAATACAATAGACAGCTAAGGGCCCGGGAGCAAGGAAGTCTGCAAATTTAGGCTATGGCGACCCAGCCATCTTTAGAAGCTGGGAGTTGTAGTTTCGCCACAATCTGATACGCTATTTATTTGAAGGTTATATTGGCATTGACTAGTACATTCTATACTCAGGATATTGGGGGATATTTATCATTCAAATGATCAAAATTGGGCAAAAATGGTGCAAAAGTATTAATGGTGAAAATCCGTGTTCTCGACAAAGGCATTATATCAGTATAGCAGGAGGCCTCTGTATATCAGGCACCAAGGCTTACAGACATGATAACTCCATATGAAGTCTGTAGTGCAGTACCAGACACAGCCACACATGTCACTGGAGTGCTGTAACAACCATTTGTGTCATTTTATACTGGTGACTGCTGGGGTCCTGGGGGGAGGGATCATGCCTTGATGGGCTATTCCAGGGGTAGGGAACCTTTGGCTCTCCAGCTGCTGTGGAACTACAACTCCCAGCATGCTCCATTCACTTCCATGGGAATTCCCAGAAGAGCAGAGCCAGTATGCATGCTGGGAGTTGTAGTTTTGCAACAGCTGGAAAGCCGTACGTTCCCTACCCCTGGGCTATTCTATAGGTAGGCTGTTTCATTAAGGGACTGATTCATTTTATTAAAGAGGGTCTTCCAGGAGTTAGGTATTGGTGACCTAGGACTTAAGATAGGTCATCAATATCAGATTGGCGAGGGGTCTACCACACAGCACCCATGCTGATCAGGTCATTGTTATCTTCATACTGATCACTATGACTTAGGACTTTCAGAAGGAGGGCCCTTCCCCCTCCGCCTCTACTCTATTACTCCACACCCTATGATCAGTCCATTACACCACCAACTAAACCCAGTGCAGCCAGTCTCTCTCTAATCTGATAGGTAGGTTACTGTCATCAGACCCAGCATATCACCCCAGCCCTGCAGATAGATAGGTTACTGTCACCAGAACCAGCATATCACCCCAGCCCTGCAGATAGATAGGTTACTGTCATCAGACCCAGCATATCACCCCAGCCCTGCAGATAGATAGGTTACTGTCATCAGACCCAGCATATCACCCCAGCCCTGCAGATAGATAGGTTACTGTCACCAGAACCAGCATATCACCCCAGCCCTGCAGATAGATAGGTTACTGTCACCAGAACCAGCATATCACCCCAGCCCTGCAGATAGATAGGTTACTGTCACCAGAACCAGCATATCACCCCAGCCCTGCAGATAGATAGGTTACTGTCACCAGAACCAGCATATCACCCCAGCCCTGCAGATAGATAGGTTACTGTCACCAGAACTAGCATATCACCCCAGTCCTGCAGATAGATAGGTTACTGTCACCAGAACCAGCATATCATCCCAGCCCTGCAGATAGATAGGTTACTGTCACCAGACCCCAGAATATCACCCCAGCCCTGCAGATAGATAGGTTACTGTCACCAGACCCAGCATATCACCCCAGCCCTGCAGATAGATAAGTTACTGTCACCAGAACCAGCATATCATCCCAGCCCTGCAGATAGATAGGTTACTGTCACCAGACCCCAGAATATCACCCCAGCCCTGCAGATAGATAGGTTACTGTCACCAGAACCAGCATATCACCCCAGCCCTGCAGATAGATAGGTTACTGTCACCAGAACCAGCATATCACCCCCAGCCCTGCAGATAGATAGGTTACTGTCACCAGAACCAGCATATCCCCCCAGTCCTGCAGATAGAAAGGTTACTGTCACCAGAACCAGCATATCACCCCAGCCCTGCAGATAGCTAGGTTACTGTCACCAGACCCAGCATATCACCCCCAGTCCTGCAGATAGAAAGGTTACTGTCACCAGAACCAGCATATCCCCCCAGCCCTGCAGATAGATAGGTTACTGTCACCAGAAACAGCATATCACCCCAGCCCTGCAGATAGGTAGGTTACTGTCACCAGAACCAGCATATCACCCCAGCCCTGCAGATAGATAGGTTACTGTCACCAGAGCCAGCATATCACCCAGCCCTGCAGATAGATAGGTTAGTGTCACCAGAACCAGCATATCAGCCCAGCCCTGCAGATAGATAGGTTACTGTCACCAGAACCAGCATATCACCCCAGTCCTGCAGATAGATAGGTTAGTGTCACCAGAACCAGCATATCACCCCAGCCCTGCAGATAGATAGGTTAGTATCACCAGAACCAGCATATCACCCCAGCCCTGCAGATAGATAGGTTAGTGTCATCAGAACCAGTATATCACCCCAGCCCTGCAGATAGATAGGTTAGTATCACCAGAACCAGCATATCACCCCAGCCCTGCCGATAGATAGGTTACTGTCACCAGAACCAGCATATCCCCCCAGTCCTGCAGATAGATAGGTTACTGTCACCAGATCCAGCATATCACCCCAGCCCTGCAGATAGATAGGTTACTGTCACCAGAACCAGCATATCACCCCAGCCCTGCAGATAGATAGGTTAGTGTCACCAGAACCAGCATATCAGCCCAGTCCTGCAGATAGATAGGTTACTGTCACCAGAACCAGCATATCACCCCAGCCCTGCAGATAGATAGGTTACTGTCACCAGACCCAGCATATCACCCCAGCCCTGCAGATAGATAGGTTACTGTCACCAGAACCAGTATATCACCCCAGCCCTGCAGATAGATAGGTTAGTGTCACCAGATCCAGCATATCAGCCCAGCCCTGCAGATAGATAGGTTACTGTCACCAGACCCAGCATATCACCCCAGTCCTGCAGATAGATAGGTTAGTGTCATCAGAACCAGCATATCACCCCAGCCCTGCAGATAGATAGGTTAGTATCACCAGAACCAGCATATCACCCCAGCCCTGCAGATAGATAGGTTACTGTCACCAGAACCAGCATATCACCCCAGCCCTGCAGATAGATAGGTTACTGTCACCAGAACCAGCATATCACCCCAGCCCTGCAGATAGATAGGTTACTGTCACCAGACCCAGCATATCACCCCAGCCCTGCAGATAGATAGGTTAGGGTTATTTAAGTAAAATACTGTTTTTCCCTTGCAAATCACTACCTCTGTTGCCAGGATATCACCATTTTTCTCAATATGTGATGTTCTACCTACTGTTTGGAATGGTTTATGTAACTTTCGCTTCCCATGAGATGAACCACACCTGGACAAAGCATCATGTAACATGTACTTTCTATCGTTACCATCTCCAGTCTTATGTCTTCTGTACAATCAAGATGGCAGACAGAATTATCATCTTCTGAAAAGCAGGTGGAGATGGAACTGGAGTAAATGGAAGAACACTTTCAGCTTTTGGGCTAGCTCGGGGTTATATAAATTGCAAAAAAAGTGTCAAATCATGTATTTATTATGTAAAATGGGGGCACTAACTTTTTCATTGGGGTGATGTAAGTTCTCTAAATAAATGCAGTTACAATTCACAAATTGTTATGTGGTTTTTAGTGTCATCAATATGCGACAACATTACAACACATGGAAGGGCGTGAACACACAAAACAGCTCGAAAACAATATCTTTATTTCTATAAAAAATATCGATAAAAGCCAAAGTGCTATAAATATAAAGAATTCACAATCATACACGATACATTGGTCGCATTATCAGGCTCTAAATGGCGAGAACAATGTCCATGGGTAAAGATAAATATATTTTAAATATTTCCGTCCTGTCCGTGGTTCTTGGTCATTCGGCGTTAAATATTCTCATATAAATAATGGTCGCCGTCAGCATCTTTATGGTAAAGAGCAGTGACGCGCATCTCATCTATACATTCATCCAGTTTTAGTGCACGCCGTCCGTAGAATAGTGTAAGTCAGTTTTAAAAGCCCCCATGAAATAAATACATTCGTCATACACGGCCATTATTTACAGTAGCTTATGGTGACCAATATTAATTTTTAAATAATATATATGAGTCTAAAAAAACTTTCCCCAAAGCATTGTCTATATTAAAGTAAAAAAAACTATTACACCTGTATAACCTGAAGTTATCATCACTTTCTGTATTTTCTGTCAATCAAAACACTACAATTAGCTAAATTGGTGATAAAATAAAAAAAAATAACACTATAATACATATAGAATAGCTAGTACAGATCCTCAGGGGTGGATCTGTGTCATGCTCCGCCCCTGAGGTCCTGGATTAGGATTCACATTGCTATTACATTGGTTACTATTTTAAGGAACCCCTATTCAATGCAATGGTGGGGATTAGATATTTCCCAACTTGCAGATTTGACCTACTCTGAGTTTTTTTTATCTTCCTTTAGCTTGTTCTGTCTATTTCTATTAGGTAACTCCATATTGACTAGGACATGTTCAGCGTCACATTCAGATCTAGTACATGGCAAATAATATGAAAGTAATATAGAATAAAAAGTTATAAATAATAAAATACATGAAAAAAGATTCCCATTAGGTGACCATGTAGTGATTGGAGGCGGAGTCAGTCGTGATTCTTAAAAAATATATATTAGAATGTGTCTGTATTACAATATGTGCATAGTTTAGCAATATCAGTCATATTTTCTGGTCATCTGTCCTTGAGTCTTATAAGGATTGTACAGGATTAGAAAAACATGGCTGCTTTTTTCCAAAAACAGTGGTTGTGCCTGGTATTGCAGCTCAGCCCCATTCATTTAATAGGCCTGGGCTGCTACACCAATCATTTTCTAAGGACAGGTGTGATGCTATCTATGGAAGAAAACAGCCATGGTTTCCAATCCCTTTAAGGACTTGGAACACTATAAGGAAATCTATATTGGACCCGTTTCATTTGTTATTAGCTTATCACTTCGAGTCCCAATATTTCCAAAATATAGAATATTTAGAAGGGAAATCCACCCTAAAACGTCTAATCCAACAAACTAAAATGTGAGAACATACCATCTGTGAAGCCTTTGAGACTTCTAAAGAATGAATGACTTCTAAAGAACGACTGGAGATAGTCTTGGTTTTAGTCATCGAATTCTTGACGTACAAGAAGACTCCACCAATGGCCTGTTCTTAAATCTTTTAGATGGATTTCCCCCCTTAACCTCTTAACACTTACATTATATGGATGATTTATAATGGTGTCACCATACTCCTAAGGTCATACATGATCTATAACCATGGACACTCTCACATTAAAGGTCTAAGCCCAAGAGCGATTGTTCATGGTTTCCTACCAAAACCAACCATGCAGTCAAATGTTGTTCAGAGAGTGAGGGCACCATTTGAAACATTACATTTGGAACTGGGTTGGAGTGTACTCATGGCTGGCGGTATGGACCATAAAGCTGAGTAGACCTTATTAGTCCATGTCTCAAAAGCATAACAAGTTCTTCTCATCGAATCATAGAACATGAAGCCAGTAGAATGTAGGGTGACAGATAGTTGTGAAAGCAAAGTCAGAAGGCATCGCAGCTTCTTGATACAAAGACAATATCCACCATATCTAAAGCAACAGACATTCAGGTAAGAAACCACATTAGCATTCTCAAAATTGATGTAAAATTTTGCACGATCTCACGTACATGCACAGAAGCTTATTGCTTTCAGTTAAGACCTACGGTGATAAATATGGACATATGAATCTTAAAAGGGCTTTACAGGACTACAATATCCATATCCGGGACACCAACAGACCAGTTGCCATTTCCAATTCACAACCTTTTATCAGTCACATGGCCCGTTTATAGCTCGATCTGATATTGATGACCTGTCTTAATATTTTAGTCCTGGAATACCCTTTAAGGTAGAAGTCTCATCAAAGGCAACCCTTTTTGTATTGGGCCTATCCGTTGGCACCCTTGGCCAGAAAAAAGTTCTACATGGAAGCTATTCAGATTAGTGGCTGTGCATGTAACGTATAGACAATTGATGTTGGAACCCTCTCCATTTTCCATTGGGTTGCCTTTGAGGAATAACCCCTTTCCTTGGACACATCATTATTCTTGAAAGGAGCTGTCTACTTTGGTTTCTGGATACCAGTCGGATAGAGTTCTGCCAGAAGAGTTCTGCTGCCAGCACCATATATGATCAGACTGGGAAACCAAAAGTTGAAGACCCCTTTTCACTTTCGGGATAGGCAGGGATAATTCATCGTTCCATAGCACCCATTGAAATCAATGTGTGTCTATTGATTTCAGTGAATGATGGAAGTCCCCCAGAACAGAGAACCACCCTTCCTGAATGTCTCTACTAAGGCTAAGTAAGGGGAAAAAATTCAAGGTACCCCCAAAAAAGACCCATAACAGACAACCCATTAATATCTAGGACATATGGAGGTTTGTAAAGGATGCACCCCTGGTTTTACAAGGCATAAGCACCAAAATAGTTTGCCCCTTTAAGCCCCTTGATGTATTTTGTAGATATGGCCTCCACATATAACTTATCCCCTTTGTCAAGCTTGAATGCAGCTCCTAGAAAAATGGACTTGTTCCACCCAGCGCTGTTCCCGTTAATGGCAGGTTTGGTTTGGGTATTGTTGCAGCGTGCAGCACTTTGTTCACAAGGTGTTCTGTCTCCTCGGAGAAGAGGCATTTTATCATTACGATGAAAGGATTGCAGGATCACGCTAAGGGAAATAAGATTCATGTTGTCCTGGGGACACTCTTGGTCTCCAAAGGTGACCTGAGTGTATATGAAGTACAGGCCACCGTGGTTGATGCACAATTTGTTATTTTCGAGTGTCAAGTTTCCTTGGGCGAAGGAGTTGTCCTCACCGGTACGCCATGTCAGTGATTTCAGATCATTTGGATCGGCTGCAAAACAGGAAATGGTGGAAATACATTGTTAAAGCTCCTGGGCCCCAATGCAAAATAGGTAACGGGGCCCCACTCACCATGTGCTATTGTGATAGTGGTGCCTTCTTATATTGATAAGGGATGCAATTTCCCTCTTTCTGTGACCCTATTGCCACTATTATGAAAGTACATGGAGTGGGGCATAGAGTAAAGTGGCCTGGGGTGGGGAAACCTACAATTTTAGGAATATAGGAAAACTATGACAGGTCCTGACTTATGTAGATTTCCATTCTGGTATAGGGGAGTTGGTGCCGGAGCCTCTTGATAATTCAGGTGCAGTTATTGCCATTCGGGGACTGTATAAGACCTGTATACTGGACGCCCATCTTGAGAAGTTCCCCCCATTGACAGCACTGACATGAGATTACGTATAGAGTTTATTTGGGCACCATGTTTCAGTATTATCTGAGGGGATGGAGATGTACCTTACAGGGTAACGCGTGCATCTCCTGAACTGATATTTACCTTCTAAATGGGCAGCGGGTCTCTCAGAGGATCTTGGAACTATAAGAGAAAGGGGAGAATTAGTGAATGAGTCGGGTATGTACAGTATAACCAACAAACCGAACACAAGAACATACAAACGTAGGGGTATATTAAAGTTGTCCAATTTCTGACTTATGGGGTACATTTTGATCTTGTACATAAGGACAGTAAGGGGCATTAAAATTCTGGTCGCAATCTGCTGCAGGATTTTTTGTGAATCTGAAGTGGAGCACAAACTCAAATTGCTCTCCAAATTCACATTGCTCCACAATGTGAAGGGCAACAATGGAGACAGACACAAGCAATTGGATGACAGGGCATCACCCCTATTACTCCAACTGCGCTGCCTTCAATGACTTAAGACCCTTCTCTCCTGTTACTCTCCTTAGAAGGTTAGAAGGATGTTGAGATGAAGGTCAGTGGTTTCTGTATGAGACGCTTGTTTATGACATATAATAGAATATAGGACACAGGAAAAGGAAAAACTCTGTGCATAGACCAGAATGATAAACTATGAGAAGATGATAAGGTTAGAAAAACAGCTACAATGTTGTCTAACATGGGGTATTCTGGATCAGATTCCAATGGATATGACCATGAATGGAGAAGCTTTCTATTGTCTGCGACTTCCTTTTTGTCCTCCATTTGTAACAGGGCCCAGATTTATCATGTGCTATCTACTTATGTGACTATAGAGACCCTCTCTATCCCCAGAGCCCTGGTGCAGTTGTTATCTCTTCCTCCCCCTCCACTGAGCCCTTTATCTATGACCATCGTTGGATCACTCAGTATATACAATGCAGAGATCAAAAACAACCCAAAGTCAAAAAGTTAAACCAATTACACGCAGAATAAACAGACAGGAAGTTGATGTAACCCTACCTGGAACTGCGGACCCCTGGCGAGGAGACGTCTTTGCTTCTCTCTGTGTAGAAAAACATGTTTGTTAAACCCAAAGTGATGTCCAAAATCAGAATGATCTACTTAGACAAGAGATCTGCAGCTGACGAAATTGGTCAATAATTCAGACTCCAGACAAGACCCCTAAAATAAAACAGACCTCAGACCAGATCCCTAAAATAATTCAGACCCCAGGTTAGACCCATAAATTAATTCAGACCACAGATCAAGCACCAAAATGATTTTAGATCCCACACCAGACCCCAGAATCAATTCAGATCTCAAATGCCCAAATTAATTCAGACCCCTAAATTATTTTTGACTCTGCGCTAGACCACATAATTTATTTAGCCACAGATGACCATTAAGATCCATTAGACTTCCAACCAGATGCCTAAATGAATTCAGACCTCAGACTACTGAATTACTTCTTACTTGACATCGCAAAATTAATCCAGACCCCAGACCATAGCCCGAAATTAATCAACACCAAACCTCAAAATTAAATCAGACCCCAAACCAGATCTATAAATTAATTCAGACCCCAAACCAGATCCCTAAATTAATTCAGACCCGAGACCATACCCCAAAATTAATCAACACCAGACCTCAAAATTAATTCAGACCCAAGAGCATACCCCAAAATTAATCAACACCAGACCTCAAAATTAATTCAGACCCCAAATCAGATACCAAAATTAATTCAGACTCCAAACTAATCCTCAAAATTTATTCAGATCACAAATCAGACTCCAAAATTAATAAAGACCCCAGGTTAGACCCCAAAACTAATTTAGACCCCAAACCAGATCCCAAAAGTAATTCAGACGCCAAACCAGACCCCTAAATTAATTTATGTCTCAGACCACTGAATTAATTTATAACCCAGATGATAAAGTGAATTTAGACCCCAGACCAAGCCCAAAATTTTTAATTCAGACTCCAGACTCCTAAATTATCTTAGAACTTAAAATATATTTAGACCCCAGACCTCTTCATTAATGAGTTGGTGGACCTCAAAAATAATTCCAGTCCCAGCTTCATTAATTAACTCAGACCAGACCCCCAAATTAGTTTAGACCCCCAAATTTATCTGCAAGTGTAAAGACCTTGTATTCACCCTTACGGTTGGGTTCCCATAGCAGGTCCCATACATAGGTGCCTATACTGATTGCCACTAGAGATAAGCAAACACTATTCGAAACAGCCGTTTCGAATAGCACGCTCCCATAGAAATGAATGGACATAGCCGGCACGCGGGGGGTTAAGCGGTCGGTTGCCGGCAAAGTCTGCGTGCCGGCCGCTTCCATTCATTTCTATGGGAGAGTGCTATTCGAAACGGCTGTTTCGAATAGTGTTTGCTCATCTCTAATTGCCACCCAATAAAACAAGATTCAACTTTAACATTCCTAAGTGAAATTTTTAAAAACTTGGTAGAAGAAAATTTTTCAAAAAGTTAAAAGATACAATCTATCATGTTCTTACCTTCAGTGGAGAACCAGCTGCAAGACACACGAGGCTGAGGAGGGTGATCAGGACTCCGGGTCTTGTATTAGCAAGGCTGTGCCAAGCCCATGTGCTTCTGGGTAATGTCACGGGCATGGTGGCAACTTTGGATGCTGAGGGATGGCAGATCTTGACAGACAGTAATGAAGGCAAGTGTGCGAGTGACCTGTCTTATAAGAGCGCAGAGGAGATGAGGTGGGAGGAAATGGCAGGGGAAACCCCTGACCATACCAGGAAGCTACCCAGCACGCACAAATATATGTGCAGAGAACATACACTCCCGTTCAAAAGTTTGGGGTCACCAAAATTGGGGACAATTTGGTGTTTTCCATGAAAACTCACACTTTTACTTATCAGATGAGTTGCAAAATGAGTAAAAAAAATATCGTCAAGACATTGACAAGGTTAGAAATAATAATTTTCACCTTCACACTTTGCTTTTGTCACAGAATGCTCCATTTGCAGCAATTCCAGTCTTGCAGACCTTTGGCATTCTAGTTGTTAACTTGCTGAGGTCATCTGGAGAAATTTCACCCCGTGCTTCCAGAAGCCCCTCCAACAAGTTGGATTGGCTTGATGGGCACTTATTGAGTACCATACGGTCAAGCTCAATGGGGTTGAGATCTGGTGCCGGTGTCGGCCACTCCATTACAGATAGAATACCAGCTGCCGGCTTCTTCCCTAAATAGTTCTTGCATAATTTGGAGGTGGCTTTGGGTCATTGTCCTGTTGCAGGATGAAATTGGCTTCAATCAAGCCCCCCCCCCCCCTCATAGGGTATGGCATGTTGTTTCAAAATGGAGTGATAGTCTTCTTTATTCAAAATCCCTTTTACCTTGTACAAATCTCCCACTTTACCAAAGCAACCCCAGACCACCACATTACCTCCACCATGCTTGGCAGATGGCGTCAGGCGTCTTCCAGCATCTTTTCGGTTGTTCTTCTGTGTGATCCAAACACCTCACACTACGATTCGTCTGTCCATAAGACTTGTTTCCAATCTTCCTCTGTCCAATGTCTGTGTTCTTTTGACCATATTAATCTTTTCCTTTTATTAACCAGTCACAGGTATGACTTTTATTTGCCCCTCTGCCCTGAAGGCCGGCATCCCGGAGTCACCTCTTCACTGTAGACGTTGACTCTGGCATTTTGCGGGTCCTATGTAATGAAGCTGCCAGTTGAGGACCTGTGAGGTGTCGGTTTCTCAGACTAGAGACTGTTATGTCCTTGTCTTGTTGCTCAGTTGTGCAGCGTGGCCTCGCACTTATCTTCTTACTCTGGTTAGAGCCTGTTTGTCCTCTGAAGAGAGTAATACACACCCTTGTAGGAAATCTTCAGTTTCTTGTCAATTTCTCGCATGGAATAGCCTTCATTTCTAAGAACAAGAATAGACTGCCGAGTTTCACATGAAAGTTCTCTTTTTCTGGCCATTTTGAGAGTTTAACCGAACCAACAAAATGTAACGCCCCAGATTCTCAACTAGCTCAGAGGAAGGTCAGTTTTATGGCTTCTCTAACCAGCAAAACTGGTTTCCGCTGTGCTAACAGACTTGCACAAGGGTTTTCTAAACAACCTTCTTACACAGTTAGCAAACACAATGTACCATTAGAAGACCGGAGTGATGGTGGATGGAAATGGCCTCTATACACCTATGTAGATATTGCATTAAAAACCAGACACTCCATAGTGTGTCGCCATCGTGACTACAAATTCCAAAAAAGTAGATTTTTTTGCAACTCCACATAGCAGTCGTTGCACACTAAGGGTCACAATGTGACCCCATTCACTATCCTTAGTGAAGGAATTGCAGGGTGAACCGGCAATTTGGTACTAACAGCCAAATCGCAGTGTAGCCTTAGCCTAAATATCCGATCGGTGAGCCTGAGCACTGAGACCCCTGTCGATTCTGATAATGGGGGGGCATTACCCTCACTGTGCATTCAGCAGAATCAGTCATGTACCTATGGATAGAAGATAACTGTTCTGCATGGTGGTATCCCTTTAAATAAAATGAAGTGGAAATATTTGCACACAACCTGCTGGAACTGTTCCTAGTAAGTGGAACTTCCGAATCGCTTTCCTCAGCTCGGTATCTGCTTCTGGTGTTTAGTAAATTCCACGTTCTGCTTTATGTAGTTTTGATAACTTTTTTTCCAACATCCTCACAGTATCTATACAACATGTATACGGATGGTATCAGTGTAAGAGACTCGTATGCGGCTCTCAGTAGTGCTGTATGTGGGTGCTTAGTAAAGTTCCAACCCGTAGTAGTCTAGGTAAAGAATTCCAGCACTCCAAAGGTTAAAGGGGTGACTTTAATTCATGTTTCATAAGACGGTGATGTTTTCAGAGTGGAAGTGTGAAGGTCCTCAGCCTATAATGGTCTTCATCATCACAAGACATTACTAATCAATCTCAAAAGGTTCTATAGAATATATACTAATGTATACTGTTGTATAAAGTCAGAACATCAGACGACCAGTGCGGGCACCATTACTGTGTAAGTGAAACAGAAGGACAAGACTAAGGATGGGCGAATCTCGGAAGACGTGTATCATTCGGTGTTTGGATGACGCGATCCTCCTGTTTGGTTAGAACCAAATGTGAAATGATTATAGTCTGGGGTCTCTTCAGAACCCAGACTATAATACGTGGAGGCCAAAAACATTCATACTCACCTTCCTTCACCTTTTTCAGTCCTCCTCATGGCATCCGGTGATCTGTTTCTTCCTCCTTCGGGAATGTGATGTCTCAGAAGTGCTCCAGAGCCGGCTTAGCCCTCTTCTGTGACGTTATACACCCGGGGTCACTGGTGAGGTCAATGGGCTCAAAAAGGTAATGGAAGGCGAGTATAGATGTTTTTTATTTTTTTATAACTCCCTGGGGCTTCAGCCTATGATATTCTGAGGTCTGAAGAGACCTGAGAGTATAATAATTTTCTGCAAATCATGTCTCAATGGCCATTTTAGTTCACCCGAGACTAATCCCAAATTGTTTGGTTTTCAGTAAAAACTGAACATTTTGGAATATTTGTAACAAATACAAATGATTGCAAATGGTATTTCAACTTTTAGGATACTCTGATAGTTTTTCTCGATCGAAATTCAGTAACTGACATTTGATCATAGATGACCTTCTTCAGACCCAATACTGGACCGAGGATGCTGCAGATAAGGTGTAGACTTGATAAAGGATAAGTTTGGTAAGGGTTCCATTGATAGGACCCCTGATAGAGTGAAGGGGCCATGCAAAGAGTTATTCCTGTGATCTGCACACACTAGAGCTTCTCTACAGCCCTCCCAGGACCTTTCATACAGTTTATTTACCTTGGACCAGACAGCAGCCAGGGACAGCGGAGCGTCAGGGACAGGTGACTACTGCCCAAGTTCTAAAATATCCTGGACAACCCCTTTAAAGTTGCCTGCATGAATTGAGAATTAACCCATTTGTAGATCAAGTGTAGAGTAATATAAGGAAAGGTTGGGGGTCACAAGGTCCCACATACATCCTGCGCAAATGTATGCAAAAGTGACTTGTGCTACCCCAAGAGAAAGATCAAGGCAGGTCAGGTTGTGGCAGGGGCGGCCGACCTCTGGAGACCCTCATTGGCACTGTAGGACTGGACAAAGCCACTTTGGACCTGAAGGGTACATCATAACTCTAGCAGAGGATTGAAATGTAGGCCTGTTAAATGGTGACCTTCAACCATCAAGCTGGTTGTGTCTCTGCGTGTTTGTAACCGTCAGGTGTTGTGAGGATAAAGTCATCACCGTAAACATTCTTAAAGGAGAACTTAGCAAACATCTATGACCTTGTGCTATGGTTCTACATGGCAAAGGGTAGAGGTGTTAGGCCCACAGGACATGGGGCACGTGACCAGCCACAGATCACTTTCGATTCTCCTCCACCACCTCTCCCGATTCTCTGTAACTTTCAATCTTCTTTTCTCTGTTTGGCAGTGATTCTCTGTAAGTGCCAAGCAGTGAATTTCCCCTGTATTACTGTCTACCTGGAACCACAGAGTGACCGTAAGCAGAAACAAGGTCGAAGAAATGACGAAATTCTGACAGCAGGTGGGAGGACAGATTGATAGAGAGATACTGACCATTCACCGGAGAAGAGCGGAAACTCTGTCCTCGATACCAGCCCCTTATGTGGAGGGGAAGTCCCTTGATGTGGGATTTGTATGAGCTGAAAACCAAAAAAACAACTTACACAAACGTGTGTGGGCTACACGAAAGTCAATGACATTTCAAGTGAACTCTACTTACAAAAATATGAGATGAGCGAATACCGTTCGAAATATTCGTACTCGATCAGATACCACGCGGTAAACGCTGTAAAAATTCGATTCCCCTCCCGCCTTCCCTGGTGCTTTATTTGCACCAATAACTGTGCAGGGGAGGCGGGACAGGAAGGAGGAAAACGAAATAGGAAAACGTCATTGGCTGGCGAAATCAGGTGACCTCCACTCTATAAGAATAGTGGGCGTGAGATTCGGTTCAGATGCGACTGCGAATTAGACAGAGAGAGATGGACTATCAGGGTCAGCTAGGGATTAGAATATATACCTCTCCCACCTCCTGTTATAAACCTGTTTGGAGCTCAGTATATACTTCTAACATACAGAGGTATTTGGGCGCTATATACCTTGCCCATCTCCAGTTCTTGCTTTAAGCTCAGTATATTAGGGGCGGGTGCTGTTGGATTTCCCATTGCCTATGCCATCTGTGGTTCTCATGGGCAATGTGATGGCATGCTAATGTTTCTTTAGCTTAAAATTTGTCTTTCTGTCCATACTAATGTAGAGGAAAGAAGATTTCCAGGTATTTTTCCACTTTCCATTATATTGAGTTTGGAGTGTGTAGTTGTTAGGCTGTGATGTTGGGGTAATAGAGGGACTTTGGTGTGTTAGATGCCCCCAGACATGCGCCCCCTGCTGTCCCAGTTACATTGCAGAGGTGTTGGCATCATTTCCTGGGGTGTCATAGTGGACTTGGTGACTCCAATTAGTCGAATTTTGGTTTCCCCTGAAATGAGCATTTTCTTCCCATAGACCATAATGGGGTTCGATAGTCGATTGAATAGTCGAATATTAAGATCCCACTCAAATGAATATTTCACTACTCGCTCATCTCTAGAAAGTAACAAAAAATACAGGGTACAGCTCCTCAAGTAAGTATATCCAACATGGGGTGGGGTAGATTGTCATGGGCTGTTGTGTTTGTTAGGTAGTAGAGAAATATGGTCCCTAGTGGGTTAGTGCCATAGTGTTACAGTCCATATATACTGTGTTACGGCCATAGTGTTACTGTCCATATATACTGTGTTACTCCCATAGTGTTACAGTCCATATATACTGTGTTACGGCCATAGTGTTACTGTCCATATATACTGTGTTACTCCCATAGTGTTACAGTCCATATATACTGTGTTACGGCCATAGTGTTACTGTCCATATATACTGTGTTACTCCCATACTGTTACAGTCCATATATACTGTGTTACGGCCATAGTGTTACTGTCCATATATACTGTGTTACTCCCATAGTGTTACAGTCCATATAGTGGGTTAGGGCCATAGTGTTACAGTCCCTGGGGGTTTGTTCTTTAATGCTATAGTCCCTAGTGGCGTATTACCTTACACTTCCAGTGCATAGTGGTTTAGTGTCATATTGTTACAGCTCATAGTGCTACAGTCCATATACTACTTTAGTGCCATAGTAATACAGTCCTGATAGTGGTTTGTGTCCTTAGTGCTACAGTCCCTAGTGGTTTAGTGCCATAGTATATCAGTCCCTATATTGATTTAGTGCTATAGGGTTACATACCCTATAATGACTTATTGCTAGTACTGCTTAGTACTACAGCCCCTAAAGTGGCTTACTGCCATAGTGATACAGTCCAGTCCCTATAGTGGTATAGTGCCGCACTACTACAGGCTTTAGTGGTTTAGTGCTATAACACTATAAAAAAATGGCAGATGATAATCTCAGTATAGGGGAATCTCTTCTACTAAAAACACAATGAGCGCTCTAACAGTCTGGTGGTTCAGATCCCATAGCAAGGTCAGATATCCAACACACCAGATCTCATCCAACTTACCAGGACAACCAGATAAGTGGATATTGCTGCCCCTGGGACGGGGCCATTTTTGCTACCCCTGTAGGAGGCCTGAGGAGGGTTGATTTCCAGGCATTCTTTAGTTTCGGGGTGAGTGTTGTTTGCTACATTGTGTATATGGGGCATTGTGGTTACTTTTTAAACACCATCTGAGAGTGGAAATAATCTTATCGCAGATGAGAAAAGCTTCTGACCACACCGGCCATGAACTATTTTGGTTCATAGTATTTACCTCAATACACAATAGTAGCCGTTTCCGTATTATAGACAAAATATGGAAGAATGTATCTATAGCTCTCTGTATATCTGTCCATCACTTCCATAAGCAACTGCCAGCCGGACATGTTCTCTGCTACTCGTAGTGGCCACTGGTACTGCAACCCCGATTCCAGTGCAGTTGGGGTAAAACAAAAATAAAAACAGACTATGATGATTTTAAAAATTTTTCAACCTATATTCCATTGAATACACTACAAAGACAAGATATTTAATGTTAAAACGGATACACTTTATTGTGTTTTGCAAATATTCACTGATTTTGAATTTGTTGCCCGCGACTTGTTCCAAAAAACGCTGGGACAAGGGCAACAAAAGACTGGGAAAGTGTGGAGCAGTCCAGAGATGAACAGGTTAATTGGAAACAGGTGAATGTCATGATACGGTATAAAGGGATCGTCCCCGAAAAGCTCAGCGCTTCCCAAGCAAGAATGGGGCGAAGGTCGCCAGTCTGTGACCAACTGCGTGAGTAATTAGTCCAACAGTTTAAGAACAACGCTTCTCAGTGTATAGTAAGGAATTTAGGGATTTCATCATCTACAGTCAGTAATATCATCAAAGGATTCAGAGAATCTGCACAAATCTCTACAAGTAAGCGCAAAGGCTGAAAACCAACACTGAATGCCCGTGACCTACGATCCCGCAGGCGGCACTGCGCTAAAAAGCGGCGTCATTCTATAAAGGATATTACCATTACATGAGGTCAGGAAGACTTCAGAAAGCCAATGTCAGTGAATACATCACAACATCTACAAGTGCAAGTTAAAGCTCTACAAAGCGAAAGCCGTATATCATCAACACCCAGAAACACCATCAGCATCTCTAGGCAGAATAGTGAGCGCAGCTCTGGAGTATAATACAGAATAAGTAATGTAATGTATGTACACAGTGACTGTACCAGCAGAATAGTGAGAGCAGCTCTGGAGTATAATACAGGATAAGTAATGTAATGTATGTACACAGTGACTGCACCAGCAGAATAGTGAGAGCAGCTGTGAGGTATAATACAGGATAAGTAATGTAATGTATGTACACAGTGACTGTACCAGCAGAATAGTGAGCGCAGCTCTGGAGTATAATACAGGATAAGTAATGTAATGTATGTACACAGTGACTGTACCAGCAGAATAGTGAGTGCAGCTCTGGAGTATAATACAGGATAAGTAATGTAACGTATGTATACAGTGACTGCACCAGCAGAATAGTGAGCGCAGCTCTGGAGTATAATACAGGATAAGTAATGTAGTATATGTACACAGTGACTGCACCAGCAGAATAGTGAGCGCAGCTCTGGAGTATAATACAGGATAAGTAATGTAATGTAATGTATGTATGTATGTATGTATGCAGTGATTGTACCAGCAGAATAGTGAGCGCAGCTCTGGAGTATAATACAGGATAAGTAATGTAATGTATGTACACAGTGACTGCACCAGCAGAATAGAGAGCACAGCTCTGGAGTATAATACAGGATGAGTAATGTAATGTATGTACACAGTGACTGTACCAGCAGAATAGTGAGCGCAGCTCTGGAGTATAATACAGGATAAGTATTGTAATGTATGTACACAGTGACTGTACCAACAGAATAGTGAGCGCAGCTGTGGAGTATAATACAGGATAAGTAATGTAATGTATGTACACAGTGACTGTACCAGCAGAATAGTGAGCGCAGCTCTGGAGAACAATACAGGATAAGTAATGTAATGTATGTACACAGTGACTGTACCAGCAGAATAGTGAGTGCAGCTCTGGAGTATAATACAGGATAAATAATGTAACGTATGTATACAGTGACTGCACCAGCAGAATAGTGAGCGCAGCTCTGGAGTATAATACAGGATAAGTAATGTAGTATATGTACACAGTGACTGTACCAGCAGAATAGTGAGCGTAGCTCTGGAGTATAATACAGGATAAGTAATGTAATGTATGTACACAGTGACTGCACCAGCAGAATAGTGAGAGCAGCTGTGAGGTATAATACAGGATAAGTAATGTAATGTATGTACACAGTGACTGTACCAGCAGAATAGTGAGCGCAGCTCTGGAGTATAATACAGGATAAGTAATGTAATGTATGTACACAGTGACTGCACCAGCAGAATAGTGAGCGCAGCTCTGGGGTATAATACAGGATAAGTAATGTAATGTATGTACACAGTGACTGTACCAGCAGAATAGTGAGCGCAGCTCTGGAGTATAATACAGGATAAGTAATGTAATGTATGTACACAGTGACTGCACCAGCAGAATAGTGAGCGCAGCTCTGGAGTATAATACAGGATAAGTAATGTAATGTATGTACACAGTGACTGCACCAGCAGAATAGTGAGCGCAGCTCTGGAGTATAATACAGGATAAATAATGTAATGTATGTACACAGTGACTGTACCAGCAGAATAGTGAGCGCAGCTCTGGAGTATAATACAGGATAAGTAATGTAATGTATGTACACAGTGACTGCACCAGCAGAATAGTGAGCACAGCTCTGGAGTATAATACAGGATAAATAATGTAATGTATGTACACAGTGACTGCACCAGCAGAATAGTGAGCGCAGCTCTGGAGTATAATACAGGATAAGTAATGTAATGTATGTACACAGTGACTGCACCAGCAGAATAGTGAGCACAGCTCTGGAGTATAATACAGGATAAGTAATGTAATGTATGTACACAGTGACTGCACCAGCAGAATAGTGAGCGCAGCTCTGGAGTATAATACAGGATAAGTAATGTAATGTATGTACACAGTGACTGCACCAGCAGAATAGTGAGCGCAGCTCTGGAGTATAATACAGGATAAGTAATGTAATGTATGTACACAGTGACTGTACCAGCAGAATAGTGAGCGTAGCTCTGGAGTATAATACAGGATAAGTAATGTAATGTATGTACACAGTGACTGCACCAGCAGAATAGTGAGCGCAGCTCTGGAGTATAATACAGGATAAATAATGTAATGTATGTACACAGTGACTGTACCAGCAGAATAGTGAGCGCAGCTCTGGAGTATAATACAGGATAAGTAATGTAATGTATGTACACAGTGACTGCACCAGCAGAATAGTGAGCGCAGCTCTGGAGTATAATACAGGATAAGTAATGTAATGTATGTACACAGTGACTGTACCAGCAGAACAGTGAGCGCAGCTCTGGGGTATAATACAGGATAAGTAATGTAATGTATGTACACAGTGACTGTACCAGCAGAATAGTGAGCGCAGCTCTGGAGTATAATACAGGATAAGTAATGTAATGTATGTACACAGTGACTGTACCAGCAGAATAGTGAGAGCAGCTCTGGAGTATAATACGGGATAAGTAATGTAATGTATGTACACAGTGACTGCACCAGCAGAATAGTGAGAGCAGCTGTGAGGTATAATACAGGATAAGTAATGTAATGTATGTACACAGTGACTGTACCAGCAGAATAGTGAGCGCAGCTCTGGAGTATAATACAGGATAAGTAATGTAATGTATGTACACAGTGACTGTACCAGCAGAATAGTGAGCGCAGCTCTGGAGTATAATACAGGATAAGTAATGTAATGTATGTACACAGTGACTGCACCAACAGAATAGTGAGCGCGGCTCTGGAGTATAATACAGGATAAATAATGTAATGTATGTACACAGTGACTGTACCAGCAGAATAATGAGCGCAGCTCTGGAGTATAATACAGGATAAGTAATGTAATGTATGTACACAGTGACTGCACCAGCAGAATAGTGAGAGCAGCTGTGAGGTATAATACAGGATAAGTAATGTAATGTATGTACACAGTGACTGTACCAGCAGAATAGTGAGCGCAGCTCTGGAGTATAATACAGGATAAGTAATGTAATGTATGTACACAGTGACTGTACCAACAGAATAGTGAGCGCAGCTCTGGAGTATAATACAGGATAAGTAATGTAATGTATGTACACAGTGACTGCACCAGCAGAATAGTGAGCGCAGCTCTGGAGTATAATACAGGATAAGTAATGTAATGTATGTACACAGTGACTGCACCAGTCTCTCTTCTGTAGCAGTTACTATCATTGAAGTTCTGTTGTTCTGATATAGGAGTGTTATTGTCGCCTCTGCTATAGGGGCAGTATATAGGGGATAATGTGGCAGATGATATTATAGAATATGTGTTGACGTTGTATTACCTGGCCTTACCAAGAACAGGATTACCTATGAATTGGCTGTACAGAATCTTCTAACATCTTGTTATTAATGGATACTTTAGAAATTTGATTTACTGGGTATTTTTTTTAATATTAGGCGAAAATTCTCTTTCAGAAGCAAAAGTGTTACAGAAATTATACTGAGAATAAGCCGGAAAGATGATGAGATAATGGACAAAGGTGAGACAAAGCGAAAAAGGAACAGAAAGTGATGAGACTCAGACTCCTCTCCAGGACCCTTTGTAGTGAATGGCGGATGTTCTTACTGAATCAACCACAACAAACACCAAGACTGAAGAAGAAAGTGATCAGATCAAAGCTGCAGCGCGGCGCTCGAGAATCCGGAACGTTCGTAGTGACCACATGGAGCATGAATTAGGGGAAGAGATAAAGTACGAGCCAGCACCGACCTGAGTGATGAGAAAAGGAGGAGCCCAGGGAATTTTTTTTTTAACATTGTTTTTGTATTTGTATTTTTTTATAAGATAATATCAGCGGTCGCCTCAGGTGAAGCGAGAACGCGCGATGAGTCAGGGGGACAGCAGGGACTTTTTATAGATCGCACTTTTACTGCACTCAGTCATAGAGAAGGGGAATTACATTTATTAAAATTAGGTTATGCACACACATCTATATATATATACTTCTATGTAATGATACCGCCATACCGACCTGCCACCGCCATGTCACAGATGACATTACAGTGGTGAGCAGCACACCTCTCTTATGTATGTAAGTTTTTTAAAAACATTTTTTTTAAGTAATAATCAAATGAGGCTGTCGGTGCACTGGGGGCGGGCCTTGAGCCCTGGGAGCAATGCTCTTACCATTTAAGTAGGATGAGTGATGTCATATCAGTGGAGGATCAACTCTCACTGCACAGGGTGGTGCAGGCAGGTAGTGGTAGGGGTCTGAGTGGTAAAAGCAGTGCTCCAAGGAGCCCCCAGTGCAGGAGAAGGAGTTAGTGGCCAATGTACAACCAACTAACTGTTCCAGCCCAGCTCCTGAGCTGGTGCAGTGCTGAGGGGGCAAAAGGGGAACCTAATGGAGATGATACTTACCCCTGGGGTGCTTCCTGTTGGTGACAGTCCTCAGTGCCCCTAAGTCAGGTGATAGTGGTGTTGGGACCCATGATGGTAGGTGCAGGAGCAATTCAGGAGTCTGCCACAGTATGGGGGCTGAATTGTAAGTCCCTGGATGTCCTGCCTAATATATGGAAATGCAGGATTGAGGCTCTAGCAAACCTTACATTTTCCTCCAAACCTGCAATTCTCTCACTCTCTCCTTCCTTGTCTAGGGATGGGCAATGGCTCTCACTATTGGGGATCTCCTCACATGTTCACACTCTCTAGTAGCTCCTATGAACTGCCATGAGGTGACTAAGTTGGGCTGGACCATGGCACCCCCAAAAGAAGGAGTGTCCCTACATCTCAAGGGGTGAGGAGCCACACAGAGTAGGATACAGTTAAATATTCTAAGAAAGTTGTAGCAAATTTATTATAACATGCCTGACATTTTGATACATTTAGCCGAAGGAACATCATTGAATATGAGGTACCGCGATGGGCGCGTGTCGTACCCATACTTATGTCTAGCTGTAGAATAATAACAAACATAACAAATTAATACGTGGAATTGGGAAATCTGATGTTATTATGTGAATGAAAGTGACAACATGATGAAATTGTACGTGTTACTTGTAATCCTAAATGATATTTGTGAGCGAGGTAATAGTTTACTAAGCAAGTATGAATAAGTGACAATAACACTTCAGGGTGTTACAAAATAAGAAAGAGAAAAGTGAAAAAACACATTAGAGGAATCCCAAGCCACATCTTCTATTCATTAAACCTTACAAATTATTGCTTGAAAGTGAAAGTTCTTTGTTGATACCCTTGGGAGGTAAAGTGTAGACTAGGGACATGGGGGATGTGAACGGTCAAACAATGGAAACTAAAGTTCAATGTTAAGTTGTGTGTTAGCGAGGGCTTCAGAAGAGAAGGATCTAGCAGTCCTGATATCAGACGGCTTCAAAATGAGTGCACAGTGCAGCAAGGCAGCAAGGAAAGCAAGTAGGACACACAGCTGTATAACTACACATTTAACCATTAGGATGCTGTGCTGTATAGCTAGAGGTATAACCTGTAGGATGCTAAGCCATATAGCTAGAGGTATATAACCAATAGGATGCTTGACTGTATAGCTAGAGGTATGATCAGTTGGATACTCGGCTGTATAGCTAGAGGTATAACCAATAGAATGCTTGGCTGTTTAGCTAGAGGTATAACCAGTAGGATGCTGGGCAGTATGGCTAGAGGTATAACCAGTAGGATGATTGGCTGTATAGCTAGACGTATATAACCAATAGGATGGCTGGTTTTATAGCTAGAGGTATGACCAGTTGGATACTCGGCTGTATAGCGATAGGTATAAGCAGTTGGATTCTTGATTTTATAACTAGAAGTACATAACCAGTAGAATGCAAAGGTGTACAGAGCACATGATCTGTAAGGGGCCCTCTAATATGATCTGTAAGGGGCCCTCTAGTATGATCTGTAAGGGGCCCTCTAGTATGATCTGTAAGGGGCCCTCTAGTATGATCTGTAAGGGGCCCTCTAGTATGATCTGTAAGGGGCCCTCTAGTATGATCTCTAAGGGGCCCTCTAGTATGATCTGTAAGGGGCCCTCTAGTATGATCTGTAAGAGTCTCTCTGATATGATCTGTAACCAGCCATGCCATATGTCATGTGTCTTCTTGTGTAGCGGAGTTGCATGTACCCCTGGCACGGTTAGTAAATCTCCCCTCTGTGCAGATAATACGCTGATAATCTTAGAACTTCGCTCTCCCTGTGCGAGGACATTTCTTAGTATTGCCATTTATAGATGTAGAATTCCAGCTTTCACTCTGATCTTGTGAGTAGAAATGAAACCAGCAGTTATATGTGTGATAGCCAAAGTCAGATATGAGTCTGCAGAACTTCATAGCCCTGAACTATTTATACAGAGAACCTCTGACCTAACTGTAAAACTACCGTCTGATCTATATCAGGAATCAGTGTCATTACATTACATTACTTATCCTGTATTATACTCCAGAGCTGCGCTCACTATTCTGCTGGTACAGTCACTGTGTACATACATTACATTACTTATCCTGTATTATACTCCAGAGCTGCGCTCATTATTCTGCTGGTGCAGTCACTGTGTACATACATTACATTACTTATCCTGTATTATACTCCAGAGCTGCGCTCACTATTCTGCTGGTGCAGTCACTGTGTACATACATTACATTACTTATCCTGTATTATACTCCAGAGCTGTGCTCACTATTCTGCTGGTACAGTCACTGTGTACATACATTACATTACTTACCCTGTATTATACTCCAGAGCTGCGCTCACTGTTCTGCTGGTGCAGTCACTGTGTACATACATTACATTACTTATCCTGTATTATACTCCAGAGCTGCGCTCACTATTCTGCTGGTGCAGTCACTGTGTACATACATTACATTACTTATCCTGTATTATACTCCAGAGCTGCGCTCACTATTCTGCTGGTACAGTCACTGTGTACATACATTACATTACTTATCCTGTATTATACTCCAGAGCTGCGCTCATTATTCTGCTGGTGCAGTCACTGTGTACATACATTACATTACTTATCCTGTATTATACTCCAGAGCTGCGCTCACTATTCTGCTGGTGCAGTCACTGTGTACATACATTACATTACTTATCCTGTATTATACTCCAGAGCTGTGCTCACTATTCTGCTGGTACAGTCACTGTGTACATACATTACATTACTTACCCTGTATTATACTCCAGAGCTGCGCTCACTGTTCTGCTGGTGCAGTCACTGTGTACATACATTACATTACTTATCCTGTATTATACTCCAGAGCTGCGCTCATTATTCTGCTGGTGCAGTCACTGTGTACATAATTACATTACTTATCCTGTATTATACTCCAGAGCTGCGCTCACTATTCTGCTGGTGCAGTCACTGTGTACATACATTACATTACTTATCCTGTATTATACCTCAGAGCTGCGCTCACTATTCTGCTGGTGCAGTCACTGTGTACATACATTACATTACTTATCCTGTATTATACTCCTGAGCTGCACTCACTATTCTGCTGGTACAGTCACTGTGTACATACATTACATTACTTATCCTGTATTATACTCCAGAGCTGCACTCACTATTCTGCTGGTGCAGTCACTGTACATACATTACATTACTTATCCTGTATTATACTCTAGAGCTGCGCTCACTATTCTGCTGGTGCAGTCACTGTGTACATACATTACATTACTTATCCTGTATTATACTCCAGAGCTGCGCTCACTATTCTGCTGGTACATTCACTGTGTACATACATTACATTACTTATCCTGTATTATACTCCAGAGCTGCGCTCACTATTCTGCTGGTACAGTCACTGTGTACATACATTACATTACTTATCCTGTATTATACCCCAGAGCTGCGCTCATTATTCTGCTGGTACAGTCACTGTGTACATACATTACATTACTTATCCTGTATTATACTCCAGAGCTGCGCTCACTATTCTGCTGGAGCAGTCACTGTGTACATACATTACATTACTTATTCTGTATTATACTCCAGAGCTGCGCTCACTATTCTGCTGGTACAGTCACTGTGTACATACATTACATTACTTATCCTGTATATACTCCAGAGCTGCGCTCACTATTCTGCTGGTACAGTCACTGTGTACATACATTACATTACTTATCCTGTATTATACTCCAGAGCTGCGCTCACTATTCTGCTGGTCACTGGAGTATAATACAGGATAAGTAATGTAATGTATGTACACAGTGACTGTACCAGCAGAATAGTGAGCGCAGCTCTGGAGTATAATACAGGATAAGTAATGTAATGTATGTACACAGTGACTGTACCAGCAGAATAGTGAGTGCAGCTCAGGAGTATAATACAGGATAAGTAATGTAATGTATGTACACAGTGACTGTACCAGCAGAATAGTGAGAGCAGCTCTGGAGTATAATACAGGATAAGTAATGTAATGTATGTACACAGTGACTGCACCAGCAGAATAGTGAGCGCAGCTCTGGAGTATAATACAGGATAAGTAATGTAATGTATGTACACAGTGACTGCACCAGCAGAATAGTGAGCGCAGCTCTGGAGTATAATACAGGATAAGTAATGTAATGTATGTACACAGTGACTGTACCAGCAGAATAGTGAGCGCAGCTCTGGAGTATAATACAGGATAAGTAATGTAATGTATGTACACAGTGACTGTACCAGCAGAATAGTGAGAGCAGCTCTGGAGTATAATACAGGATAAGTAATGTAATGTATGTACACAGTGACTGCACCAGCAGAATAGTGAGCGCAGCTCTGGAGTATAATACAGGATAAGTAATGTAATGTATGTACACAGTGACTGCACCAGCAGAATAGTGAGTGCAGCTCTGGAGTATAATACAGGATAAGTAATGTAATGTATGTACACAGTGACTGCACCAGCAGAATAGTGAGCGCAGCTCTGGAGTATAATACAGGATAAGTAATGTAATGTATGTACACAGTGACTGTACCAGCAGAATAGTGAGCGCAGCTCAGGAGTATAATACAGGATAAGTAATGTAATGTATGTATACAGTGACTGTACCAGCAGAATAGTGAGTGCAGCTCTGGGGTATAGTACAGGATAAGTTATGAAATATTTACGTAGATACAAAATGTATTCAGTAGATTTATTTTTAGAGAACCTTCAACTGTTGCCTTATCTAATACGTCTAGGACTTTACCAGCACAAATTTCCAGTGTTTGTCCCAGCAGCTTCTCATAGCTTTTACCTTCCTACATTGCTACTTTCTTCACTGTGAATCATGAAATTATTCTGTACCATAAAGCAGAGGAAGTGGTTTTACTTAGAAGGAAGATTACAATCAGTATTTCCCCCCTGGTAGCAGTAGAGTCAGCGTGTGGAGGATGTCAGAGTATATCAGAGTATACAGCAGATCTGTTCATTATTGTGGAGATATAGAGATAAGTATACAGTATATATATATATATATATATATATATATATATATATATGATGTAGCATTCCAGCCTTAGTGACTCACACAAAACAGACAAGGTGACTATACGGTATAATTTCAGGCTGAGAAGGTCGTGTAGGTTGTGAATGGGATGTAGTGTAAAATAATATCGAAAATCTATGAGTCATTATTACAGTTGTAGAAGGACTGAACCTAAAATAGGACACACGATAAGTCTGTATTACATGCTAGAATATAGAGCCTTGGACCCCTGTGCGGATAGATACGTGAATCATCCCAGTACTGATAGACCCTGGTGACCATTGAGGCCTATTGTATTGTCAGAGCCTGGAGCTATCGGATTGCGGGTACTTTGTGTACTAGTTGCCCTTGTAGAAGATCTATCATCTATGAAAAGTTTTGACGTCCATAACGAGGTCACTTTTTGTCCTATAGGAGAAGCCTCAACACAAAAAATCCTTAACGGAGATGATTTGTCACAAATTTTACAAAAATTTTCAGTTTCAGGACACCATGCGTGGACCTGTGATCATACATGGGCATGTGTATGGGGTAATAGAAAATAAAAGGACAGTATACTAGCCATGAAGAACGTGTTTTGTGGGCCTAATACATGGATGACTCAAGTGTGATGGGTGAGGATCAGGGTTGAGCGATCGTGTTCGGAAAAGATCGGATTCCGATCGGCGATCAAGAAAATTTCACGATTGCGATCAGAATTCCGAACATGATCTTTTTAGGTGGGATCGAGATCTGTGATTATTTCCCACAATGCTTTGCTACTGGCCAAGAATGGTGGGAAAAGCTAACAATGTTAGCCTTCACACTGAGTATACACGCCGCTCATTCTGAGAGGAGCGTATACTCAGTGTGAAGGCTTCGCTGCGGTTCCATAGGAATGAATGGAAGCGCCGGCACACAGCCTTAACCCCCCACGCGCCGGCTGCGTCCATTCATTCTAATGGGAGACTAGCTAACATCTCTAGTACCTACTTACCTGCAGAGATGGCTTGTCCGGGGCCCGGTATTCTCGTTCTTTTTTGCCTCGCTGCCCCCGCCAGGTTAGTGTTAAAGAGCTAGGAAGAAGGCGGGGCTTGTGACTTAGGAGAGTGTGGGTGGGTACAGGGCGGGGAGACATGACGTCTCCCCTCCCAGTACCCGCCCACACTCTCCTAACCTGGGAGGCGGGGGCAGCGAGGCGAAAAAGAACGAGAACACCGGGCACCAGACCAGCCATCTCTGCAGGTAAGTGGACACCAGGGGGGACTAAGTAGCCAGAGGATTAAAAAAAATCACTACACAGCGTGGATTCTAAAAATTAAAGCGTTCAATTGTTAGACTCCATTCTGTATAGTGAATAGGATTGCTTTTAAAATCCCATTGACTTGCATTGGGACCGGAATTGGGATCGATATTGGGTTCAAATGAAAAATGATCAGAAATCGGATTTCAAAATCAATCCTGAAAAGTCAAGATCGGCTCAACCTTAGTGAGGATCATAGCTTGTTAGCAAATTTTGGTCCTAAATGGATACCCATCTCTACAACGTCCTTGTTCCATAACACAAGACTCCAATGAGCCAAGTTCACAGGACATTTGCGATAATCCTAAAATTCTATCAATCAGGAATATTTTCTGCAAGAGAAGACTAATCACCAGGCCCCTGCCCAACCCCAGTCTCAAAATCATTTCAATTTTAGTATATGTGCTGCCAAAGCGAGCACTCGAAATACAGTATGTCACCATTTTCTTATCCGTGGATCAACCTTGGAGACGACTACTGGAGATGCCAATGAGGAGGTCACAGCGCCGATCCAGCACTCCATTCCCTTCTACGTTTTGCCGACCCAGTGGTGGTGACCCATGGCTAGACCACATTGGCTCCTATAATAGACTTCATCCTATATTATCTAGGTCTCTGATGTTCACAAGTGAATGAATCAGACCAGAGAGACATTACATAATTTCGGTTGGGTCCCCAGTTTGATGACTATGAGTCAGCGCCGTCATTGCGGCCCATTGTGATTAGTAGAATAAAGGGCGTAGGAGATTTTCTGGGGCTTCTAGATGAAACCACAGGAGATGTGTCAGTAACAGAACTTTCACTTGATGTTCAATGGTTCTTCCTATTCTTGAGCTGAGTTTATTCCTTTCACTTTCTGTCACTTTTTTCATTGTCAACCACTTGTACTTTCCTTGCATCTTCCTTTTTGCGTCTGCCTTTCTTCCACCGTTTCCCCTCCATCAGTAATTCTCTTCTTCTTCTTCCTTTACATTTTTTTTTTTTCTCACTTTGACCTTTAGAAGTTTTTCTGGTGATGGTAGGAATCTCCTCCAGCCTTCACTCCTCACTATCTCCTGTGGGTGATCGCACACTAGGGGATGTTTCACAAAATATATCAGGCCACAATGAAGAGAGTTTCTATTGTGGTTGATGACATTCAGTTATAGTGTGCAACTATCTTAGATAGACCGAAAGATAACATGCTACCCTGTTCTGTACCATGCCCAAATGTGTCCAGCTGTAGTATAATTTAGTAGGACAGCATGTTTGTATAGATACAACTTATACAAATACTTTGCACTGACTCTAAGTTACATCCTGAATTGTACTCCAGAGCTGCGCTCACTATTCTGCTGGTCACTGTGTACATACATTACATTACTTATCCTGTATTATACCCCAGAGCTGCGCTCACTATTCTGCTGGTGCAGTCACTGTGTACATACATTACATTACTTATCCTGTATTATACTCCAGAGCTGCGCTCACTATTCTGCTAGTGCAGTCACTGTGTACATACATTACATTACTTATCCTGTATTATACTCCAGAGCTGCCCTCACTATTCTGCTGGTGCAGTCACTGTGTACATACATTACATTACTTATCCTGTATTATACTCCAGAGCTGCGCTCACTATTCTGCTGGTGCAGTCACTGTGTACATAGATTACATTACTTATCCTGTATTATACTCCAGAGCTGCGCTCACTATTCTGCTGGTACAGTCACTGTGTACATACATTACATTACTTATCCTGTATTACACTCCAGAGCTGCGCTCACTATTCTGCTGGTACAGTCCCTGTGTACATACATTACATTACTTATCCTGTATTATACTCCAGAGCTGCGCTCGCTATTCTGCTGGTGCAGTCACTGTGTACATACATTACATTACTTATCCTGCATGGCTGGTGCATTTGTCTCGCAATAGAAGTAGATCAGGTGAGTCTTAAAGGGATATTCCTCTGAATGATTTGCAATTTCCATTGTGTTACTACAGTGTTGGCCAAAAGTATCGCCCCCTGCAGTTCTGTCAGATAATCCTCGCTGTCCCCCAGATAATGATTACACAGCACAAACTCTTTGGTAATATCTTCATTTATTTTGCTTGCAATGAAAAAACACAAAAGAGAATGAAAAAAAGTCACATCATTGATCATTTTACAGAAAACTCCAAAACTGGTGCGGACAGAAGTATTAGCGCCCTCAGCCTAATACTTGGTAGCACAACCTGTAGACACAATAACTGCGCACAACCGCTTCCGCTAACCAGCAATGAGTTTCTTACAAGGCTCTGCTGGAATCTTAGACCCTTCTTCTTTGGCTCCTGCTCCAGGTTCCCCCCTGAGATGTGAAGGGGGCCTTCTCCAAACTGCCACCAAGAGATCTCTCCCCCTCCCCCACAGGTGTTCTATGGGGTTCAGGGCTGGACTCATTGCTGCCACTTTACAAGTCTCCAGGGCTTTCTCTCACCACCATTTTCTAGTGCTGACCTGAAGTGTGTTTTGGGTCCTTGTCCTGCTGGAAGAGCCCTGACCTCTGAGGGAGACCCCGCTTTCTCACACTGGGCCCTACATGATGCTGCACAATGTGTTGGTCGTCTTCAGACTTCATAATGCCATGCACACGGTCAAGCAGTCCAGTGCCAGAGGCAGCAAAGCAACCCCAAACCATCAGGGACCTCCGCCATGTCTGACTGTAGGGGGCGTCTTCTTCTCTTTTTTCCTGTAATCTCTATGTTGAGGCCTTTTCCTACTTTTGTCTCCTCTGACCAGAGAACATTCTTCCAGAACGGTTTTGGCTTTCTCCGGTAAGTTTTGGCAAACTCCAGCCTGGCTTATGTCTGTGGGTAAGAAGTGGGGTCTTCCTGGGTCTCCTACCATACAGTCCCTTCTCATTCAGACGCTGACACTGGATAGTACGGGGTGACACTGTTGTACCCTCGGACTGCAGGGCAGCTTGGACTTGTTTGGATGTTAGTCGAGGTTCTTTATCCGCCATCCGCACAATCTTGCGGTGAAATCTCTAGTCAATGTTTCTTTTGCGTCCACATCTAGGGAGGTTAGCCACAGTGCCATGGGCTTTACACTTCTTGATGACACTGCGCACGGTAGACACAGGAACATTCAGGGCTTTGGAGATGGACTTGTAGCCTTGAGATTACTCAGGCTTCCTCACAATTTTGCTTTTCAAGTCCTCAGACAGTTCTTTGGTCTTCTTTCTTTTCTCCATGCTCAATGTGGTCACACAAGGACACAGGACAGAGGTGGAGTCAACTTTAATCCATTTCAACTGGCTGCAAGTGTGATTTAGTTATTGCCACCACCTGTTAGGTGCCTCAGGTAAGTAACAGGTGCTGCTAATTACACAAATTAGAGAAGCATCACATGATTTTTCAAACAGTGCCAATACTTTTGTCCACCCCCTTTTTTATGTTTGATGTGGAATTATATCCAATTTGACTTTTTGACAATTCTTTTTGTGGTTTTCCATTGAAGACAAATTAAATGAAGATAATAATACCAAAGAATTTGTGCTTGCAATCATTTTCTGGAAGAACAGGAGTATTATCTGACAGAATTGCAGGGTTGCCAATACTTTTGGCCAACACTGTATATCTTATTGGCTCTGTTAGATAATTTGGGGTGCGGTGTTACAGGATTTCTCCAGGATTACTAGAACCAGCTCCCCCTCCTCCTCTCTGCAGTGACGTCACGTCTGTTGGTCACAAGTCTCAGGATGAGGTCACAATAACCTAATGTCAGAGACACATTGGGGCCTTTCTTATTCTATTTACCCTGTTAGCAGTGAAATCTTTTAGGATAAGGTCACGCACTGATATGAGTTGACACTATAAGGGGTTATATTTTTGAGGCTGACTCTACACTTTTTAGGATAAGTCAGGAGTCCATAGTGCTGGTTTATCCTGATGTGTTCCCTTTGCCGTCATCTTCAGGTTTCCTTCATTGCTGTAATGTCCCACCAATGTATATAGCACTGGCCGTCAATGTGAGCCTCCCTATCAGGACCCCCGTATGAAGAACCTGGGGCCGATCACTAGGATACCTTTGTATATGCCAAATGGGTGAGAGCGCCTCTCGTCTCAATATCTTATATAACCTGGTTACAAACCGTCCTCTTGTATCTGTGCTGACCTGTCTGTTACAGGTTTATCGTGTGTATGGTCCTTTAATGGCAGATCCCACTGTTATACTATATACAGTATACTGTATGCACTATACAGGCATAGGAGGGTCAGTGTTCATGGGCCAAACTTGTGTGCTTGACTCTCAGGCTAAAATTTGCCCCTATGTCAACCATCCATGTCTTTCTCCCTTGATCTCTCTTGTTTCCTTGTCTCGACTATCTAGGTGACGCCTCTGCTGACATCTTGTGGCCTTTTCTCGATCTTCCAGTTGTAGACACAGCTCCACCAGTACATGACCACACTAGAACAACTTTCCAAAATGATGTGATATCGGGAGACACATTGTGTAAGTCGACGCACCCATTAGTATACACCGGCTTACATAATCCTTAAAGTAACCCCCTACCCTATCTCTATTGTAAAGCATCATGGTGGGTATGACTAAGGGTTGTGTCATCCTTGTGTCGTGTTCTGACCCCATCCAGACCTTCACTAGGCGTAACACAATGTATCAGTTTGCCCGGAGTGTTCCTCTGAGTATTGTAATCTTTGTCCTCAAAATTTACTTGTTTGTCACTTACCGTATTTTTCGGACTATAAAACGCACTTTTTTTCCCCAAAATTTTTTGGGAAAATGAGGGTGTGTCTTATAGTCCGAATGTGGAGGAGCGGAGCGGAATTGTAGCATCGCTACACTGCTGCCGGTGCTGGTTTCCTGCAGGACATGAGTGCAGCGATGCCGCAGGCCCCGGCACCTGTGTCAGCGTCAAAAACTCTCCCCGGCATCCGTTGTTCTATTACAGCGGATGCTGGGTTTGTAATGGTGGCCCTGCAAAAAAAACGCTCTATACGTCCCCGTATAGCTGCAGGGTCACTGGTCAATGTGCAAAACTACAACTCTTATATATTAATTTTTTTTCTGTATTTTCCTCCTCTAAAACCTAGGTGTGTCTTATAGTCCGAAATATACGGTAAATACAATGTGTCTTATTTTTTGTAACCCAAAGTGTCTTCTTCAGAGATAAGAGTCCAGTCTGGATACCTAGAAATTGTCTTTATTTCACTACAATTACTTTGATCTTGGAAGGGTGTTCTCTCCCAGACAGTCTCTCGCAATTTAAAGAATATTGACCTAAAACCAAAACCAAGAAGACAAAATGTAAATTTTTAGTTATCTACGATAGGTAAAGGGTTAACTACAGAGTTCCTGGTGGGCTAGGGCAGTAAATGGGTCAACGATAAATTCTAATTACTAACTACTTGGGGTCCCAAGGAAGCCAATAGAAAGTGGAGACCTGAGGAATTGCCCCATTTGCTGCTTCCTAAAACTTGTCCTAATTGGTATGGTCCACCATGTCTCGGATCCAAAAATGAAAGTGTTACTTTGGAAATTGAAGTTGAAGTTTTTAGACCTTGGGGCATAGACAAAAATCATAGACCTATGTAGAAAAAAAATGAGCCTCATCTTGACTCTTGAGCCATAAAAGTGGCCACAATTTCCAAAGCCGGTCCCGGGCCTTACCTTTATTCCTTCAAAAATGCCACACGGATCGATAAACAGGCGGCAAAGTGTTTAAACTTCGTGAACTCATCGGGACTGGCGTGACCGGATTTAGCTGGAACAGATAGGACAAGAAACAAATCAATAATCACTACATGTATTAGTACTAGTATAAAACTAGGGGAATAGGTATAGGGCAGTGATTCCCAAACTGGTCCAGGTGGACCCCCAGGGGTCTTACTCGCGTCGCAAATTTCCATCGTTAGATCTAATATTCACATTTTTTGACAAGTTTTGGGAATATGGTAGAAATGTAGCTGCAAGGGGTCAACCAAAACCAGTAAAATTTTGAAAGTGGTCTACGAAAAAAAAAGGTTTGGGACACTCTAGTATAGGAGGTCTGCAGGCCCTCAGGTGATGGGCATTCCCTCTTAGGTTCCAATTTGACACTAATAATAGTGTTAAGGTTTTTGTAACAGTTCTTGTTGCACTTTATTTTAACAAAATTGCAAAAAATAAGCCCCACATGGAGACATTCCCTATAAATAAGAGAGACAGTTGTGTGCCGCAGTATCTTTACTGGTGGAAATTTAGTTGCTCTTCTTGTTCAGAGAGTTAGAAGATGAATTTAGCTTTATTTAGCTTTATTTGACTTTATGAGAACTTGTTTTTTGGGAGAGGAGCTGCAGTTTTTTAGGAACCATTTTGCCATACACCTAAGTATGTGTTTAATTTATATTAAATTTTATACTTTATGATATTATTTATTATATTATTTAATTTTATTTTTATGACATTTACAAATATTTTTGCTGTATTTAAGAGAACACAAAGTATATTTAATTTCGAAATTGATTTTTTTTTTCACTTTATAAAAAGTTTAAACTTTTAAGTTAAATCTTAACTCAGCTTTCTTTTCATCAATAATATACAGAAGAAGAGAAAAACCTACAAACACCATCATAGTCTACCTGCAAAGAAGAACAATATTCATATTTATGGGCAGGGACGTCACTGCAGTGTTGGTATTGTGGGTAAAAAATATGCAAATCTATTCTCCAGGATGTAATTAGGAGCACAGTGCACTCTGTACGCCACCCTCTAGAGGGCAGTATCCTTAACATCATGCATGACTCAGTTAAAAAGTCTAATTAATCATGATGCGGATTTAATTGCCAAATTAGTATTTCTATTCCAAAAGGAACAGATTCCCAGCTATGGACAGCGCTGTTTCGGCCTATTGGGCCTCCTCAGCATAGCGCAGGGATACTGATTTGGCAAAGTGAGAGACTATAGACCAGGGTCAGGGGATAATCGTACACATCAGGGAGAGTGTGTGCCTACATAGACGTACGGAGGTGGTATTGTATTATACAATGTATTATTGTTGGGAATGTTACTAGTTTTGCCTCCCCTATGAGTCTGAGGCCTTGTAGTGTCCTGCGGGGAAGGCTCCTACCTGACTCATATATCAAAGGGGGTAAAAAGGTGAACCAACGCAAGTAACCGAAACAGCGAGCGCGGTTGGACGTGTTCTAGGTGTTGATGTTTACCAGAAATATCGGATTCATGCTTAGGATTTCCCTGATCTCTGTGAGTCACGGGTTCAGTTGCAAACATAATGAGTCATTTCTCCGAATACACCCGAACCTTCTGATAATGAGACCTAGATTATCCGGCAGAACCAAAGATATCTCTTAAATCCTCTGTGCTGGTGTCTAGACAGACCTATTGCCCCCCCATTGGTCCACAGGATTTTGTCCGTTTCTGTTTTATTAAAAGATAAAATATTTCTCATTTCGTTTGCAACTGAATCCGTGACAAAGAGAAACGCGTTACCTGCCATGAACACCAGGGGAAAAACCTAAACCGTTTATGTTTATTGTTTGCATTTGCATGTTTCCTTAAGTCTTTCTGAGCTGTCTCGAATCTCTCGATGCCTCATTTGTGGGGGTTTTATTTGCATATTCACTTTTTACAAGAATCTTCCTTTTTATTTTTGTTTTGTATTTTCATCTTGTATAATTGTATCTCTATCCCATAAAGTACGGTAAGCTTTGTAGTAAAATGTTAAGGTTTTAATGCTCTAAAAGTGGGGCCTTTGTTTGGCCCCCTTGGATACTTGGTTACTATCTTTTTGGGTTGTGATGACATACAGCACGGGTTCCATGTCCAGGTGACACTAAACTGATGGGGTGGTGGTTCCCTTTGGTGCCAACCAGAGAATTCTGTATTTGCATATCTCTATAAAAATTCAATTTTTTTCCCGTTTTTGAGAATTTACTGTAAACCCCCAAATTCTCACCTGGATATTTTCATTCTTATAGGGAGTCTATCACTGATGTGCAGGCAGACCATTTTTTTGGAGATTCCCCCACCAAGTTGCTTATAATAGCCATTTTTATGTTTATGCAAATGAGGCTCGTGGAGCAAAGGGGGCGTTCACTTGCTTCCCGCGTCATCTCAAGAAATGCCCATCCGTTGTTGTAGTCCAGCCCCTTCAAACCTGCGTCATCCAGTATGCCTTAGAGCTGAGCCCTGAAATCCTGCGCATGCGCAGTACGCTCCGCTACTTCGGGTCTCAGTCGAACATACTGCGCATGCTCCAGATTTCTGCACTCAGTTTCGTGACGAACTCTGGATGATGCAGGCCTGAACAGGATAAAGGGGCTGGACTACAACAATGGATGGGCATTCCTTGTGATGATGAAGCTGTACTCTAGGAAACAAGTGAACACCCCTGTGCTCCTTCAGCCTCATAAGCATAAAAAGGGTTATTGCATGAAACCTGGGGGGTGACTCTTAAAAAACAAAGATATGTCTGGACTTGTATTTGTAGAACCAACATTAATATGCCAGTAGTTTAAAACGTACGACATCGGTGAGAGACTCCCTTTAAGGGGCAAACTCAATGGTACCATTTGACCATCCTTTGATTCTTTATATGATACTTACAAAAGAGGACCAAGAAAACCTTTTGCTCATCGGTGTTTCCAACCCACGTCAGCAGGGAGTCTCCCAGAGGTTCATAAAATCTCATCTCCATTTTACTCTCATCCCCTAGAAAATGACCACCAGTCCATAAAACGGTGCAGCATCCAGCGTGAGCTTAGAGAAGGTGTCTTATAATAGTCCTTACCTTTAGCATATTGAAGTCTATTTTCTAACTTCTCAACTTTGCTCTCCCTACAATAGTATCACAACACATGTAATTCACTCTTCTTAAACTCCACATGAAACAATCCAAATCTTTGGAATTTCTCCATATAGTTCATGACATTGTAATTAAATATGTTCTATTTTTTGGAAATGATGCCAAGTTTTGTCAGTTTAGAGCAGTTTATCATGTAAGCTAAGACTTGGGAGGACTAAAAAAGACTTGAAAAGATGTCTTCATCAATCAAAATAGAAGCTATAGATTGTTCCCAAAAAAAGGGCACCGCCATGGGGTCCTGTTCAATGCCACCAGCTTAAACCACTGTGGGACCCTGGAGGAGAGCTGATCCCAGGACAGGGGCATGAACTGTACAAGGTCTGGGCTATACCCTATCACAATGCCTGATGTAGCATTGAATTAAGTTTGGTCCAAACACTTGCAGAAGGCGGCTTCAACCTTGGACCCGCAATAAGTCCCATGAAGTTGTTCATTTCTAATGCAGGTTCTATCAGTGTCACAAACTAAGGACTAAGGATGTCTTACCAAGTTCCATCTGTGATTATCACCTCTCCATTGTTCACACTGAACTGTATTTCATTTGGAAACTGCACATTACCTTCTGGAATATTGGAGGCAACAGCAGCGAGTTTCCACGTACCGGCAATCTGAAGTAAAATTTACCATAAACATAAACGATGGCACCGACTTTAGTGAATTATATGGTTATTTTAGAAAATGCATATCTGTGATCTGTAGAGGTGTGACAACACTTCAGCTCGGAAAACGTTGGAGTGGTTGTCATCAACGTTTTAGTAGTTAACTAGAGCGATACAGTACAGTGCAAAAGTTTTAGGCAGAGAGATGCTGCACTGTAAAAACGCTTTCAGAAATAGAAGGGTTAATAGTTTATTTGTATCAATGAAAAGAGAAATGTAAGTTGCATCTCTACTTGGAGTGACCTTTGCCTTCCGTCAGTACCTGTTTTTGGCAGAGCTTGGCAGGGAGGTTGTTCCGACCGCCATCTTGGAGAACCAAGCCCGGATCTTCTGTGAATGTAGACTTGCTGCAATCCGACTCTCTCCATGTCATTCTAGACAGACTGGATGAAATCAGGGCTTTGGGGACCAGATCATCACTTCCAGAACTCCTCGTCCAAGGGCAAAGGTCACACCAAATATTGACGGGATTTACACGTCTTCGTTCATCATATTTTATCAATTGACAAAAATAAACTATTAACCCTTCTGTTTCTAAAAGCATTTTGACTTTGCAGGATTTTCCCCATGCCTGCCTAAAACTTTTGCACATCACTGTATATTAGTGTTCTGCCTGTGATCATTATATATGGGTACTTGTTCTGAAAGCCCAATATACGCGAGGAGTCTAGGCGATGGGCTGGGGAGAGGGGTTTCTCCTTCATTATAACAAAAATTACCTTTTCCACATCTAGAGACTGAACTTCAGCAGGAATGTCCGAGCACAAATATGCTGAAAAATAAAACAAGGGAAAATCCTAAACTCTGAGCTGTGATAATTCTTTATATGTCAACCATAAATGATGCATTATATATATTGACATCTGATAGGACATAGAAGAAATGATTGACATATTGGCTTCCCCGCCCCCGAGGTGCGCAGACCCGGTAGTCAGACAAATTGGGACACAAATCTTGCAAAACAGACTGGACGTATGGCTGCTTTCCTCTCCTTATACAGTCCTATGAAAAAGTTTGGGCACCCCTATTAATCTTAATCATTTTTAGTTCTAAATGTTTTGGTGTTTGCAGCAGCCATTTCAGTTTGATATATCTAATAACTGATGGACACAGTAATATTTCAGGATTGAAATGAGGTTTATTGTACTAACAGAAAATGTGCAATATGCATTAAACCAAAATTTGACCGGTGCGAAAGTATGGGCACCCTTATCATTTTATTGATTTGAATTCCCCTAACTACTTTTTACTGACTTACTGAAGCACAAAATTGGTTTTGTAACCTCAGTGAGCTTTGACCTTCATAACCAGATGTATCCAATCATAAGAAAAGGTATTTAAGGTGGCCAATTGCAAGTTGTTCTCCTATTTGAATCTCCTCTGAAGAGTGGCATCATGGGCTACTCAAAACAACTCTCAAATGATCTGAAAACAAAGATTGTTCAACATAGTTGTTCAGGGGAAGGATACAAAAAGTTGTCTCAGAGATTTAACCTGTCAGTTTCCACTGTGAGGAACATAGTAAGGAAATGGAAGAGCACAGGGACAGTTCTTGTTAAGCCCAGAAGTGGCAGGCCAAGAAAAATATCAGAAAGGCAGAGAAGAAGAATGGTGAGAACAGTCAAGGACAATCCACAGACACCTCCAAAGAGCTGCAGCATCATCTTGCTGCAGATGGTGTCACTGTGCATCGGTCAATAATACAGCGCACTTTGCACAAATAGAAGCTGTATGGGAGAGTGATGAGAAAGAAGCCGTTTCTGCACGTACGCCACAAATAGAGTTGCCTGAGGTATGAAAAAGCACATTTGGACAAGGCAGCTTCATTTTGGAAACAAAAATTGAGTTGTTTGGTTATAAAAAAAAGGCGTTATGCATGGCGTCCAAAAAGAAACAGCATTCCAAGAAAAACACATGCTACCCACTGTAAAATTTGGTGGAGGTTCCATCATGCTTTGGGGCTGTGTGGCCAATGCCGGCATCGGGAATCTTGTTAAAGTTGAGGGTCGCATGGATTCCACTCAGTATCAGCAGATTCTTGAGAATAATGTTCAAGAATCAGTGACGAAGTTGAACCTGAATATCATTGAACATCTGTGGGATGATTTGAAGCGGGCTGTCCATGCTCGGCGACCATCTAACTTAACTGAACTTGAATTGTTTGTCCAAAATACCTTCATCCAGGAACCAGGAACTGATTAAAAGCTACAGGAAGCGACTAGAGGCTGTTATCTTTGCAAAAGGAGGATCTACTAAATATTAATGTCACTTTTCTGTTGAGGTGCCCATACTTTTGCACCGGTCAAATTTTGGTTTAATGCATATTGCACATTTTCTGTTAGCACAATAAACCTCATTTCAATCCTGAAATATTACTGTGTCCATCAGTTATTAGATATATCAAACTGAAATGGCTGCTGCAAATACCAAAATATTTAGAACTAAAAATGATTAAGATTAATAGGGGTGCCCAAACTTTTTCATAGGACTGTATATGTTAATATGGGGGCCACGCTATACAGTACAGTATAGGGAAACCTGATCTGGCCCCCTTCATAGCAGCCACCTTGTCTAAATGGTAGTCGCACTCTCGGCCCCGCCCTTGACTTATCTCACGCTCTTTGGCTAAATCCATAGATCTGATACTCACATGCAGGTTGACGGATCAAAATCTTGTTAAAGTTTAGACAAGTCGCATACTTCACAAACTGACTAATGTCACCCAGAGAAGGAAACTGGTTCGCTCGACCTGTAATGGAAATATATATAAAACACTAATAGAAACTGGAGACAATCGACTCATATTGTATTATTTTCTGGAAGTTATCATAGGGACAACAAGGCTGTAATAGCTAAAACAATTAGTAAGAGGTCAGGAAGTATCAAAGAGAATCTAGCTGTACACAGTAATAAGACATGAAATAATCTATAGATTATCACTAATATAAGTACTATAATACTGCCACTATGTACAGGAATATAACTACTATAATACTACTCCTATATACAAGAATATAACTACTATAATACTGCTCCTATGTACAAGAATATAACTACTATAATACTGCTCCTATGTACAAGAATATACCTACTATAATACTACTCCTATGTACAAGAATATAACTACTATAATACTCCTCCTATGTACAAGAATATAACTACTATAATACTACCTCCTATGTACAAGAATATAACTACTATAATACTCCTCCTATGTACAAGAATATAACTACTATAATACTACTCCTATGTACAAGAATATAACTACTATAATACTACCTCCTAGCTGTGAGGACGTGTTTTTGTAGCTCTCCTGAGGCTCCTGATGTCTGGAGATAGCCCAGGGCGGGGCCGCCCTGGGTGGGGAAGTTCCCCTGCCAAGGCCCAGGCTCCAAGGCCTTCTCTGGGAAGCAATTCCCAGACAACTAAAAAAATGGATGGAAATCCTAAAGTCCCCAGTAATGGGAATCGTGTCCAGTGTGTCAGCAGTCCTAGTGCAGCAAGCCAAGATGGGAAGAAAGTTGTAAAGGAAGAAGTAACGGAAGCAAGCAGTAGTACGGTGCAACAACCAAGCAAAATGGTTGAATGTAAGGAGCAAACTTTGCAGCCTGTGCAGACTCCATTGCAGGTTGCAGGTGTCCAGTCCACCCCACCCTCCTGCAGACAGAGGAGAACATCCCTGGAGAAGCAGACCATGCAGGAGAACATGCAGCAGTCTGTTTTGGTACGGTCTGAGCGGACAAGATCTGGAAGCGGTAACTACAAAAATGTAGTGAAGGCAGTGGAGGAGATCAAAGGGAGACCAGCGGGGAAGCTTCAAGGTACCAGCAGTACAGTCACTGGAAATAAACTGGGACATAGTCCCCAGTCTGGACATTGTGGGCCCATGGCAGTGACAACAGCCGTAGCATGTCAGAAATCACAGGCTACACCAACCAGAAGCCATACTGGGGGTAACCAACCTGCAAAGCTTTCCAACAATGCACAGACTGTCACAGCTACTGAGCGAGCACCAGAACTGCGCCTGGCAGATGAGATACCAGCACTGGTCAAGCGACTGGAGACATTGAAGGCCAGTAAAATATATCTGCAGAGACAGATTGAATGTGCGTATAATCTAAAAAAGTCTGCATGCCCTGAGAAACTGGTGTTACTGGACAGGAAGCTGAGCGCACTGGCGAAAGAGCTCGCCGAGAACGTACGGGAGACCGAGACTGTACTGGAGCAAATGGGACCGGTGGGAGAATCATACAGAAACCAGCAGCGGTTCCAGGAATACCAGAAGTCACCATCACCTTGTGCTAAAGCTGGGTCTGAACCCTCTCAAGGTGGCAGCCAGCAGTCCCATGTAAAACCAGTTCTGCAGCCAGCAAGTTTCCCTTTTAAGGAAGGGAATTTGTACGGGAAAGCGACCAGTGTTCAGCAACAGCAAAAACCTGCAGCAGTTCTCAGCAAGGCACCACAAGTCCCAGCAACCAGCACTTTGCAACCAGGTCATGGACCCCTGCCTAATGGTAATGAAGTAGCAGCTGTGCAGACACCACAAGTCCCAGGAGACAAGTCATTGCAGCAGGACTATGGACTCTTACCTGAAGGTACTGGGGGAGTAACATATTTGGGGTTACAGGTTGTGGACTCTGTTGTGCAGGACTCTGCTGCCGCTGACTGTAGTGGTAATATGGACTCTGCTATGCAGGACTCTGCTGCCGCTGACTATAATACTAATATGGACTCTGCTGTGCAGGACTCTGCTGCCGCTGATTGTCTGACTAATGTGCCTGATATTATGGATATTCCTGTATGTGATAACGGCCCAGCAGGGGAAGGTGTTTCTGGGGGGGATCCTTCACTATCTATGGCGTCAGACCCCTCTGCAGTCCAGTCTCTGGAGTCTGGTGATATTGCAGACATAGAGGTTGATGGTGGGGCGGACACAGGACAGTCCAGTGTGCAGGACTTTCCCCCTCTGGATACTCGCACAGTAGCAGAACCACATGGTACAGGTGCTCAGCAGCCCACACAGCGCCCACAAACACGCCAAGATGGCGGATCCGGCCGTACCTCCTCAGGGAATGCCTGGAGCCGCGGTGCTCCATCTTTTGCATCAAACTCCAATTATACAGGCCAGGCTTTCAGGAGGAGGAATGTAGTCAGGTTTAGGCACGGAGGTGCCAAGGAGGATCTGCCGGATAGGAGGTTTGTGGTCCGAGAGCTCCTATGTACCCAGATGGGCTTTGTGCCGACTGATATCCTGGCCGTCATAAACCTTCCTGACCGCCAGGGGTATGATGTTAGTTTTAAGCTGATGTCTGATCTGGACCGGTTCTGGGCCAATCTCACCAGGTTGAGAGATACGGAAGGTTGGGATAAGTTCAGTTTCATCCCCATCTCTAGGCCAGATACAGCCTCTGTCACAATTGTATTTTGGAATGAAGCCGTTCCCCCTCAGGACATAGTCATCTGGCTCAGGAGGCATTGTGACCTCATGTCCGATCTTAGTAAGAACAGGGATGAAGACGGGGTCTGGACCGGTGGGTGGAGGGTCCTGGTGAAGTTGCGTCAGCAGAACAACATAACCCAACATCTGCCCAATTCGTTCTTTATAGGCCGAGAAAAAGGGATCTGCTTCTATGCGGGTCAGCCTCGCCGGTGCTTCAAGTGTGGGAAGGCCGGCCATGTGGCCAGTGTATGCTCCATGGTAAAGTGTAGCCTATGTAATGAAATGGGCCACGTGAGTGCCACATGCCAAAGCATTAGGTGTAACCTGTGCGGTCGGATCGGTCACCCCCACAGAGATTGTCCTGATGCCTGGCATAACATCTGTAAGGATAGCCCTGATGAGGACTTGCTGGCAGCGGCTGATGACATACAGGAGGAGGAGGAGGCGCTATTGTCAGGGTCAGTAGTCACGGAGGCGGAGCCTCAACCACATACAGGTGATACCACCCAAGACCAGGCCGAGTCAGGTCCCATTGAGACGACCATGGAGGTTGTCGAGCAGGTTGTACAACCCTCAGTGGTCGTCTCTTCTCCTGCCCGGTCATCCAACAATAATAAAAGGAGGAAGAAGGATAAAGCCAGCCGTAAGCCTGAGAGTGAGTGGACCACGGTAGAAAAGCCCACAAAGATGAGAGTAAGTAGTGCAGGCGAGGTCACTGCAACGGGGAATAGATTTAGTGTCCTATCAGAGTCAGACGGAGAAGCAGAACTAGACAGAGAACTCTCACGAATGATGGCGGAGTATGAGGATGAACCAGAGGGCGATCCTCCCAATAAGAGGAGACCCCACCGAGATGAGGGGCAGTCCGAATCAGACATGGAAACAGCTGGTCACCAGGACACCTCTGACTCTGATCTATGACAATGGGGCCCATCTCTCTGTTTCTCATATTCCTAGTTGTTCTGATGGCAGGTTTCTATCTTAAAGTTATCTCTAGTAATGTGAATAGCATCCGAGCAAGGAGGACAAGACACGCAGTGTATGAACATCTGAGATATCTTGATGCCGATGTCTATTTCTTACAAGAAACCCGTTTAAATACTTTAGGACTAATACGAGAAGCAGAGAGAGAATGGAAATCTGGCCCGTCCTTCTGGTCTCTGGCTGTGGAACCTTATGCCGGGGTTTCTATACTGTTTAACACCCCTGATGTCACCATACACAGACTAACTGAGGTTCTGATGGGGAGGTGCCTGGTTTTAGAAGTTACCATCCGAGGCAGAAGGCTCCGACTCATTAATATCTATGGTCCACCGCAGTCGGTGATTGAAAGGGCACGTCTGTTTGATGAAGTCAAGCAGTACTTGTTTACATCTGTTCCGGTAGTCATGGCAGGGGACTTCAATGCCACCATGTCATCCAGTGACAGACCTACTGGTAGGCCTCTCACCAGGGACTGCAAGGTCTTAAGCAGAATTATTTCACAGGCTGGTCTGTCTGATGTGTTTACTGAGGGTGGTAGGAAACCAAAATTCACTTACTCCTGCGCTGGTAGATGCAGTCGGATAGACTTAGCTCTGGTCAGTCCCGCTGAGCATGTTAGTGAGAAAAGTGAAAAGACAGTCCCTTATTCTGACCATCTGGCTTTGTATTTTTGCTTGGGCTCCACAAAACGCCCTGATATTGGGAGAGGCCTATGGAAGCTCAATTCCAGCCTCTTGGACGATGACTGTGTCCGGAGTTGTGTCCACTCTCTATTTCAGAACCAGCTTGAGAGAGTGGTGTTTTATGACAACATGGCAGACTGGTGGGAGGATGTCAAGGAGGAGATCAGATCCCTCTTAAGGAGACTGTCAGTTAAGAAGGGGAAGAGTAAGTATAGCCAGTATCTCAGGCTGCGGAAAGAATTAGAGTCACTCTATTCGGCGGGCGGGGATAACCAACAGAAGATTGACCGGCTGAAATCTGAGATCAGTCAGTATCAGTACCGCAGGTATACATCCCTGGTTCTTGAACGGGATTATGGGTCCTTAGGGGCTCCGGATCCTTTTGAGAATTGCAGGGAGCGGGTGGCAAATAAATCGGTCACAGGTCTCACTGACTCCCAGGGTGTTTTACAGGAGTCTCGGGAGGGTATCCTGGGGGTGGTGAGAACTTACTATGCTGACTTGTTTCAGAAGAAGGTTTTGGATAGAGAGAAGGTGGCTCAATTCTTGGAGGCAACTCCAGGTCCTGATACTAATGATTTGGACTTTTCTCCTTTGACAGCAGAGTTAACAGTGGAGGAGGTGAAAGAGGCCATAGATAAGTTACATCTGAAGAAGGCACCAGGTCCAGATGGGATTACAGCTGAGTTCTATAAGAAATTCCGAGACCTCTTGGCACCAATTCTCGTGGATGTATACAAAACTAGTCTAGAAAACCACCTGATGCCTCCATCCATGAGAGTGTCCTCCCTGATCCTGCTGTCTAAAGGTAAAGAGCCTAGTGACATCAAGAACTGGAGGCCGATTGCCCTCTTGAATGTCGATAGGAAGATTCTTGCAAAAATTCTGTTCTCTAGATTAGTTTGTTTGTCCCCGGCACTGTTGGCAGGCTCTCAGTTTGGCACAGTTAAAGGGCGGAACATCTCTGGAGCAGTTATCTCGATAAGGGAGATGTTTGAGAGATGTAAAGCTCTGAGGTGTGGGAGATATGTTGTGAGTCTTGACCAGGCTAAGGCCTTTGACAGAGTAGACCATGAGTATCTATGGGCGACTTTGACAAAGTACGGTATTCCGGGACAATTTGTGGATTGGCTGAGAACTTTGTACCGTGAGGCGGAGAGCTTTCCTCTGATTAATGGTTGGCAGGGTGATACTTTCAGGGTTGAGGCAGGGGTGAGACAAGGTTGCCCACTGAGTCCATTACTGTATGTGTTTGCCATAGACCCGTTTCTTAGGTCACTGCAGGAGTGTGATTTTCAGGGGGCGCCGGTCCCCCACTGCTTGCCCCTGAGAGTTGTTGCCTACGCGGATGATGTGACTGTGGTGATATCTGAGCCTCGTGAGGTGGAGATGTTGTCTGCAGCCATCAGAAGTTACTCAGAGGCCTCCGGGTCTCTTGTCAACCTTGAGAAGAGTCAAGCTCTCTGGACGGGTCATACTGGTCCTACATTTGATCTGCCGCAGTTTGCCCAGGCCTCCTCCTATATTAAGATCCTTGGGGTGAAATTCGGGAGGGATGATAATTGCAGACTAAATTGGGAAGAAAAGTTGGAATCCGGAAATGCAAAGGTTCAGCGATGGAAGAACTGGAGGCTGACCTATAGAGAAAGGGTTAAAATGTTGAAGACTTACCTGGTCCCTGTCTTCTTGTACGTCTCTGTTGTCTTTCCTTTGCCAGAATCTTTCTCCGCTAGGCTCTTTAGCCTGTTCTTCCAACTTTTGTGGGGGAACAGGTTGAACCCAGTAAAAAGAGGGATAACCTACCTACAGAGGAGAGAGGGTGGGCTGGATATGTTAAATCCAAGGGTGTTTTTTGACTCCATGTTTCTAAAAGTAAATTTTGGTTGCCTGGACTCAGATAACAGCTCCCTGTGGGTAAATAGTATCAGGGACTGGATATTGCCTTTTGCAGAATCCTGGGTGCGAGGCGGCAGCCTTAAGAGGGGTCGATCGACTCGTGACTACCTCCCCCAGTATCTGGACTATGGCATAAGGTGCCTGAAAAAATGGGGTATTGAAAAGACCTATCTGGTGAGTAAGACCAGGAGAGATCTATACACCAGGGTATGTAAGACCTTCTATTGTCTCCAGCCGGCATTGAGGGACTGTACATCTATAACCCTGCAGGATAGTCTGAGGCTCCTCACTGGTCTGAGGCTCCCTGCAAAGTTCTTTGACATTGCCTGGCTATCTCTGCATGGGAAACTTTTTGTAAGAGGCAACCTAAAACATCTCAGTGTGACAGATCGGGCATGTCCATTAGGTTGTCAGCAGGAGGAGACCATGGCACATTTTATATCAGAGTGCGGGGGAGGGCGAAAGATCTGGCAGGAAATATCCCGGAGGCTGAAAATTCCCCGATTACAATCACTCAAATACCCCGAAATCATATATGGCATCCCAACTAATATAGGTGACATTAACCGGGAGACCCTGTATATTATTATTACTGTCATCAAATATTATCACTGGCATACGAGGACCCAGGTGTCCCTACACAGAGAGCCCTTCCGTCATATGACCGCTGTCACGTATATCATGTCTGAACTGAGGTGGATAAAGTCTCTGGAGGTCAGAAAAAAGTCTGATAATGTAAAATTGTGGAGAAATGTATATATCGATTGCTGAATATTCTGATAACACTGCAAATAAGTCTGTTCATTTATTTATGGATTTATTTTTTTTTCCCCCTCTTTATCCTGCCAGCAATGGACTCTTAAGTTAAAGTGATTCTCATTTTTGTTATCTGACAGACATGTCTGATTTATGTTATATTATTATTATTATTATTATTATTAGTTATTAATTCTGCTGGAATGTAATGTATTTTTGTTTTGTTTTTACTAATAAAAATTACCTCCTATGTACAAGAATATAACTACTATAATACTGCTCCTATGTACAATAATATAACTACTATAATACTACCTCCTATGTACAAGAATATAACTACTATAATACTGCTCCTATGTACAAGAACATAACTACTATAATACTACTCCCATGTACAAGACTATAACTACTATAATACTGCTCCCATGTGCAAGAATATAACTACTATAATACTACTCCTATGTACAAGAATATAACTACTATAATACTACTCCTATGTACAAGAATATAACTACTATAATACTACTCCTATGTACAAGAATATAACTACTATATTACTGCTCCTATGTACAAGAATATAACTACTATAATACTACTCCTATGTACAAGAATATAACTACTATAATACTACTCCTATGTACAAGAATATAACTACTATAATACTGCTCCTATGTACAAGAATATAACTACTATAATACTACTCCTATGTACAAGAATATAACTACTATATTACTGCTCCTATGTACAAGAATATAACTACTATAATACTACTCCTATGTACAAGAATATAACTACTATAATACTACTCCCATGTACAAGACTATAACTACTATAATACTGCTCCCATGTGCAAGAATATAACTACTATAATACTGCTCCTATGTACAATAATATAACTACTATAATACTACCTCCTATGTACAAGAATATAACTACTATAATACTGCTCCTATGTACAAGAACATAACTACTATAATACTACTCCCATGTACAAGACTATAACTACTATAATACTACTCCTATGTACAAGAATATAACTACTATAATACTACTCCTATGTACAAGAATATAACTACTATAATACTGCTCCTATGTACAAGAATATAACTACTATAATACTACTCCTATGTACAAGAATATAACTACTATATTACTGCTCCTATGTACAAGAATATAACTACTATAATACTACTCCTATGTACAAGAATATAACTACTATAATACTACTCCTATGTACAAGAATATAACTACTATAATACTACTCCTATGTACAAGAATATAACTACTATAATACTGCTCCTATGTACAAGAATATAACTACTATAATACTACTCCTATGTACAAGAATATAACTACTATAATACTACTCCTATGTACAAGAATATAACTACTATAATACTACTCCTATGTACAAGAATATAACTACTATAATACTACTCCTATGTACAAGAATATAACTACTATAATACTACTCCTATGTACAAGAATATAACTACTATAATACTACTCCTATGTACAAGAATATAACTACTATAATACTGCTCCTATGTACAAGAACATAACTACTATAATACTACTCCCATGTACAAGACTATAACTACTATAATACTGCTCCCATGTGCAAGAATATAACTACTATAATACTACTCCTATGTACAAGAATATAACTACTATAATACTACTCCTATGTACAAGAATATAACTACTATAATACTACTCCTATGTACAAGAATATAACTACTATATTACTGCTCCTATGTACAAGAATATAACTACTATAATACTACTCCTATGTACAAGAATATAACTACTATAATACTACTCCTATGTACAAGAATATAACTACTATAATACTACTCCTATGTACAAGAATATAACTACTATAATACTACTCCTATGTACAAGAATATAACTACTATAATACTACTCCTATGTACAAGAATATAACTACTATAATACTACCTCCTATGTACAAGAATATAACTACTATAATACTACTCCTATGTACAAGAATATAACTACTATATTACTGCTCCTATGTACAAGAATATAACTACTATAATACTACTCCTATGTACAAGAATATAACTACTATAATACTGCTCCTATGTACAAGAATATAACTACTATAATACTACTCCTATGTACAAGAATATAACTACTATATTACTGCTCCTATGTACAAGAATATAACTACTATAATACTACTCCTATGTACAAGAATATAACTACTATAATACTGCTCCTATGTACAAGAATATAACTACTATAATACTACTCCTATGTACAAGAATATAACTACTATAATACTGCTCCTATGTACAAGAATATAACTACTATAATACTACTCCTATGTACAAGAATATAACTACTATATTACTGCTCCTATGTACAAGAATATAACTACTATAATACTACTCCTATGTACAAGAATATAACTACTATAATACTACTCCTATGTACAAGAATATAACTACTATAATACTGCTCCTATGTACAAGAATATAACTACTATAATACTACTCCTATGTACAAGAATATAACTACTATAATACTACTCCTATGTACAAGAATATAACTACTATAATACTACTCCTATGTACAAGAATATAACTACTATAATACTGCTCCTATGTACAAGAATATAACTACTATAATACTACTCCTATGTACAAGAATATAACTACTATAATACTACTCCTATGTACAAGAATATAACTACTATAATACTACTCCTATGTACAAGAATATAACTACTATAATACTACTCCTATGTACAAGAATATAACTACTATAATACTACTCCTATGTACAAGAATATAACTACTATAATACTACCTCCTATGTACAAGAATATAACTACTATATTACTGCTCCTATGTACAAGAATATACTATTACAATACTGCCCTCTATGTATGATTATATCAGCACTATTTTTGCAGGTAGCAGTTTACATACAGTTCAGAAACAGGCGCTGTCCTTCAGCAGAGAATAGGATGCAGTTGGAGCTGACGCTGTAGATGGCAGTTCTGGTCCCGGATGGGGTATCTGTGGACACACGGTAAGCTTTACTGTATATGTGACTTTAGTCAATTCTATTTCTTATTTCTGAAGCTGCCAAAAATGTTGGATTTCTGCAACTTGTGTCCTCAACCTAAAGTAGGGAATATATGCGAATGTTCCTATTTCAGTCTTCCTCATTTGCTGATACGATCCCCATTATAGATCCCACAAGATCGTAGGATGCAGCTGCCCAGGGCCCCATAATGCGAGAGGCCCCAGAAATACTGCACTGGCTCCCCTGTTTCCTATGACACATGGGGAAAATTTTCAAACCCAATACTCAAAAACTGTGTCTAAAAAATCGAGTCACAAAGTAGAGCATTGGGGCTTTTTGAGCCTATTTACCTCGAAAGTTTCCTACATTTTGCATCTTTACACCACTCCCTTTACTCTTGAGATGTGGATGGGATGTATCAAATGCAATTTCTAAAAAAGTTGCAACAATTGTTGCAATTTCCCTGCTGCAAGACCTCATTAAAAGACATGCGGCAAATTTATGAAACATAGTGAAACATTTCATCAATTTATCACAAATGACCTCAATGGAAACTCCAGTAAAACTGACACAATGTCTCAGCAGCTGCTTGTAGAAGGTGTGTACAGGACTACAACCTCCATAGTGCAGGATACTAGCCGTATACACTGTGTATTGTCCCCTAGTGTAGGCCAGAAGAATTTTACAGGGTTAGGGCCCATTGTGGGTTGTTCTACGGGGCCCAATGACATCCCAGTATGCCGCTGTTGACGCTCATCTGTAGCAATCTGCACAATGTTACCTTTATATATGATATGGCTGGTATTCTCTTCCACTTCTATATTATCCAGAGAAGTGACTGCACCTTGGCTGTACAGAAAACATCACATGTGTTAGAGACCATATATAACTATATAGATGTAACTATATACACGGAAATCCAGTTATATATTGTGCAAATGACATCAGTAAAAAGTACGGGTCATCTCGCAAAAACTAAGTGTGAAAATTGATATTTTTTCCAATTGCTCTCAGAAAGGGTTAATAAAATGGCGTCACAAAGTGATAGACATCTCAAAAAGGAGCCATTGAAAAAATTATCCCATAAAATACAAGCCACCAAACAGCTGCATTGGCATAATAGCTAAAAAAAAGTAGACAGCTTTCTGTATTTGGACCAATTTCTTTGGAGGCCCTCCCCCTCCCGGCAGCTCGTACTCACTATATGGACGTGTGGGCCAAGTGCACTTTGTCATTCACAACACTAATTTCTGTTGCTCCGTAAGTCAAGAAGACTTCATGCATGGCTGACACGGCGTCCTCATGGGCTGAGACCGTCAGGATCCATTTACCTACGGACTTAGAAGAAGATCAACCTGTAAATTCTCAGTATGATATCTATAGGGTAAATCTAGAGTGGTATTTTAGGAAGCATGCCCCTGCTTCTACTGCCCCCTACCTCCTGCCCGATCCGGGAGGCAGACAATAGATTTGTAGATGTTTCCATCTGAAATCATTAGACTGTTCCTCCAGATTTAGGATAAAAGAAGGAACACAAAGGGGCAAATCTACATTGTAAATACAGGACACTTACGTCTCGGAAGTTAATGGGCACTCGCTTCTCTAGGTTATTGGCACAGGCTTCAGGTCCTAAAATATGGAAACATGTGATATAGGGGAAGTGAAATTGTCACAGATTCATTCATGTCCTATTGCCTAGCAGAACACATATGGTACAAATTATACTACCTCTTTGGTAAAGTAGGCACAGATAGTACTGCCTCATAGTCCCTTTATATAAAGTAAGCACAGATAGTACTGTCTCATAGTCCCTTTATATAAAGTAGGCACAGATAGTACTGCCTCATTGTCCCTTTATATAAAGTAAGCACAGATAGTACTGTCTCATAGTCCCTTTATATAAAGTAAGCACAGATAGTACTGTCTCATAGTCCCTTTATATAAAGTAGGCACAGATAGTACTGTCTCATTGAACTTTTAAATAAAGTAAGCACAGATAGTACTGCCTCATAGTCCCTTTATATAAAGTAAGCACAGATAGTACTGTCTCATAGTCCCTTTATATAAAGTAGGCACAGATAGTACTGTCTCATAGTCCCTTTATATAAAGTAGGCACAGATAGTACTGTCTCATTGAACTTTTAAATAAAGTAGGCACAGATAGTACTGTCTCTATTTCTGCATATGTTGAGCACACTAATAGTATAGCCTCATTGTCTCTCCCTGTAACTTATGCAGACACACATAGAACTGTCTGTTGGCTTTTCTCTGTAAATGTATTAAGATACTGTAGTACTGTATCCTGGTCTCCTCCTGTGAATGATACAAGTATCGCTAGTGCTATGTTCCTATTATTCCTGTAAGTGATGTGGACACAGATCGTCCTGCTTCCTTGGTTCTCGCTGTAAGTTATGTAGACACACACAGTACTGACCACTTGGTCCTACCTGCAAATGATGTTAAAATAGTACTGCATCCTGGTCTCTTTCTGTGTGTTCCTGATGATCTAGAGAAAACTAAAGAACTGAAGGAATACTGAACAGAAATAGAAAATCTACTTTATTATTAATAACATATAAAAACAGGGAAGGAAAGTGGCCAACAGACAAAAGGATGGGGGGGGGGGGGTCACCTAAACGCTGGAAACCGGTAAAAATCATGAAATAAATGGATGACAAGATAAATAAGTGACGGCACAAATACCAGGATATAATAGTATATAGCCGGCTGATGAGAGCAACGTAAGTAGCAAATGGAACAGGACAAGTGTCCCAATATATACTAAAAGTACAAAAATAGTGTCACAATCTAAGTATATAACACATATACAAAAGTGGATATAACAGACAGTGGAAAACTCAGTACACATGATAAGTACAATGGCTCAAAATAGGGGTTAAGTCAGCATGGTAGCAAAAGAACAGCCAGCTAATAAGGGTTAGGTCAGCATAGTCGTCCACCGGTATGTGTAATTGTTTGTTACCCAGCTCTACCTCACTGACCTCACATTAAAGCCTTGATTTATACCTCAGCCTGTGACTTTGTTTCACTTTATATACTGCTACTGTATATACTATCACTCACTGTTACTTATTGTTACTGCTTACTGTATGCATCCCCCCCCCCCCCATTACAGGCTTGCTATACCTGATATTATTAGCTGGCTGTTCTTTTGCTACCATGCTGACTTAACCCTTATTTTGGGCCATTGTACTTATCATGTGTACTGATTTTTCCACTGTTATATCCACTTTTGTATTTGTGTTATATACTTAGATTGTCACACTATTTTTGTACTTTTAGTATATATAGTGGTAGACTTGTCCTGTTCCATTTGCAACTTACGTTGCTCTCATCAGCCGGCTATATATTATATCCTGGTATTTGTGCCGTCACTTATTTATCTCGTCATCCATTTATTTCATGATTTTTATGTCATTTTACACTTACCCGGTCACTGGTTTCCAGTATTTAGGTGACCCCCCCCCCCTTTTCGTCTGTTGGCCACTTTCCTTCCCTGTTTTTATATGGTATTAATAAAGTAAATGTTCTATTTCTGTTGAGTATTCCTTCAGTTCTTTAGTTTCCTCTAGTTGATCCTGTATAGGAATACACTGGTCATTATGTGACCCATACAGAGGGAACATGGCACGGTGTATGATTTTTCTGTTTTATGTCATGTTTGTTTTATATCTGTTCCTGATGATGTAATAACTGATAGTCCTGCTTCTCTTCTTTTCCATAGGAATGATGCAGACGAATATTGTACTGCCTCCCTATCTCTTTGTAAATGATGTAAGTAATGATTTAATGGTGCCGCTACACCTTCCATTATATTATAATCATAAATCCTATGCCACCCCAAGTTCTCCCAGCAAATGATATAGGGACAGATAGTACTGTCTCCCTGTTTCTACCTGTGAAGTACTGCCTCCCATAACTCACTATAAATGGTAAAGGTACAGATGCCTCCCTAAATAATAAAAGCACAGATAGTACTTACTCCTATCACTCCCTATAAGTGATCGTTTCAGATAGTACTGCCTCTCTCTCTCACCTCTTGTAGATATAGTAATACTGCATCCCTGTATGATAAGTCTTGCTAGAGAAGATAGTAAAAATGGCTGCTGGTTTCAGAATTCAAAGCATGAATATTTTGGAACGATCTCTGATAAGTTGATCCTATGAATATATATCCGTAGATTCTTACCTTCATCTTCTTTCGCGATGCTCCCTGGTATGAAATAGTTATATTTGGTCTCAATGCACACAGCCTGGGCCTTGAATTTGTCGATCACCGATTGTCTTATAGTTGGTGTCCGGGCTAGAAGACAGTAGATAGGAATCTTCAGGAATGTTCATGTATTGTAAAGATACCGCATGTATCGCTCACAAACTATTCACCTCTCACTAATATTATTCCAGGCCATTAGACGACATTCTCATGGCCACATTCCATGACTTTCTTCCTAGTGAAATCTAGAATTTTCTTATCTTGCCTAATAGGGAGACCCTTTTGGTGTAATGGGGCTAGTTTGGGAGCTATCACATTGGGAAACTCTCCATGAGCTGGTACATCAAACTCACTATAGATGGATATTAGTAGTTCATCTAGAACTGTTAGATCTGTCCTTAATATTTGTTTTTTTTCTCCTTCACCCTGTTGGTTTCTGATAATACATTTATTGTATCTGATGTCTTGCTGGGTTTACATTGCAGCTGCATCCCCCTCCTTTCCCTCCTCTTCTCTTTACAGCTGTACATTAGATGGATTTTTTTGTTGACTGAGAAGATATGCTTTCCTATGATGAGTGTATATAGGGTGTATATTTTTTTTTAACATGGGAAACCCCTGTGCAAGACCTATACATTCCCCAATGGTCAATGGGATGACAGGTGCCATTGATGGGGAAGGATCTGGATTTCCAAATGGTTCTTTCATCTCATAAATAATCATCATTAAAATTTCTTATTCCAAGTAAAGACACGGTCATGAGTTGTCATAAAGATTATATTAGACGCCAACTTGGTTGACCCAGTTTTAGTGACTGTGACATTGATCTTTTGAGTTTCTCTATACCATCTGACCTCTCACGATATGGCATTGCCTATCCAGCTCCACTAAATGTCACCTAAAACCACCCACCTCTACTGTGACCTAGAAAGGCGGTGAATACCTGTGGGGCTTTCCATGCATAAAACAACATCTCATCTATGGGTAATAAGGGCATGGTCTCCAGTATTAAAGGAGATGTCCCATAATATCCCACAAGCAGTGGCGTAACTACCACCATAGCAGCGGTAGCAGCTGCCACAGGGCCAGGGACATTAGGGGCCCGGTGACAGCTGCTACCGCTGCTATCATTATGCTCGGAGGTCTTTTCGGACCCCCGAGTATAATGATCGGGGCCCCCTGTTGGTGGAATACTTTCCACCAACAGGGGGCCCCGAAGCTGCAGCAACGGCTGAGACACAGGAGCTGCAGCTCTGGCTCCTGTCAGCGCTTCAGGACGCTCCCCCTCTCTCCCCCTCCCTTTCTCTGCTGTCCTCTGCCCACCAATGAGAGGAGGAGGCGGGGCTTATCCCTTCCGTCCTGCACAGAAGAGAAGAGGAAGAAGCTGCTCCAGGAAAATGAAACTGAAGCTACACAGGTACGTACTGGGGTTACTATACTTATTACTATCAGGCATTTGGGGGGATTACTTGTGTTTTAGTGACTCCATGTGCCTCATAGTAATAGCAGTTAACCCCATCATCTCCCTCACATTAACCCCTGTGTGCCTCACCATAAGAGTTACTGATATGTGAGACATATGGGGGTAATAGTAATGAAGATACTTTATTATTACCTCCATGTCTCTCACATATCAGTAACTCTTATGTGAGGTACACAAGGCTTAATGTGAGGGACATGATAGGGTTAACTGTTATTAATATGAGGCACATGGAGTTACTAAATTGTAATGCACAGGACCAGATTTTTTTTTATCCACAATTTGTCCTGGTATAGCGGTCAGCGGTGACAGTATTTAGTCCTGTAGGGGCCACTAAGGGACATAATACTGTGTGCAGGGGCCACTATTGGGTATAATACTGTGTGCAGGGGCCACTAAGGGACATAATACTGTGTGCAGGGGCCACTAAGGGACATAATACTGTGTGCAGGGGCCACTATGGGACATAATGGGACATAATAGTCAGTGTTGATGCGCCTGCCTAGAGTGTGGCTGCATGTGTTTACAGCTGCTGAAACTAAACTGATCTTTCTCTATCCCGTCCTTTTTTCTTCACTTTTTTCTATTACTATAAGGAGTATTAGTATAAGAACTTACCATGGGCTGGAATTTGATGCAGAAACTCTTATAAAGAAATCCTTTTTGAGCCTTTTTGTCTGAAGCATGCCTCCACACAGACAAGGAAGACTGGTTTACACTAAGGAGACACTATTACACCTTAGAAGCATGCTGCAGGACAAGCTGGACAAGCATGCTCTTACCATCCCCCACGAACTAATAAGGAGACTTAGAAAACGCAGAAAACGCGGAAAACGAGCCGGCATACTGAGACGCGAAGGAAGAAAACGCAAAAAGCATGTGATCCCGTCCATCATTATGGGGAATGTGAGATCAATTGTGAATAAGATGGATGAACTGACAGCACTGACCAGACATCAACAGGAGTTTCGTGAGTGCAGTATGATGCTGTTTACAGAGACTTGGCTTACTGAAATCACTCCGGACATACTTGCCTCCGTGGAGGGCTTCAAACTTCTTCGGGCGGACAGAACACTGGAGAGTGGTAAGCGAATAGGCGGAGGAATTGCAATATTTGTCAATGAGAGATGGTGTAATCCAGGACATATTGTGGTTAAGAAACAATTGTGTGGAAAGGATATTGAACTGCTAGCCGTGGGCATGAGACCTTTTTACCTGCCAAGGGAACTATCACATGTTATTGTACTAGCTGCCTATGTGCCCCCCTCTGCTAAAGCTGACGCTGCCTGTGAAGTCCTCCATGCTGTTGTGAGTGAGCTGCAATCATCTCACCCCCATGCCCTGCTCCTAGTGTCTGGAGACTTCAACCATGTCTCAGCATCCACTCTACCAGGCTTCACACAGTATGTAACCTGCCATACAAGAGACAACAAGACGCTGGACTTGCTCTTTGCCAATGTAAGGGATGCATATAACTCATCTGCCCTACCACCCCTAGGCAGATCAGATCACAACCTGGTACATCTGCGACCCACATACATTCCACTGGTGCGCAGAGAACCGGCGGTTACCCGTACCGTGAAGATTTGGTCAGAGGGAAGTGTCGAGTCTCTAAGGGACTGCTTTGATATAACTTTATGGGAAGTGTTTCAAGACTCATTTCCAGAGGACATTGAGGGACTCACACATTGCATAACGGACTACATTAATTTCTGTGTGGACAGCACGGTACCAACTAGGAAGGTGAGGTGTTTCTCCAATAACAAACCATGGATTAACTCTGAGATTAAAACTCTCCTCAAGCAAAAAAAGAGAATTTTTAGGTCTGGGGACAAAGATGGCCTGGGGGCGGTTTCAAAAACAGCTGAGACAATTGATCAGAGAAGGGAAAGCCAACTACAGACGGAAGATGGAGCTACAGATGGGGGAGGGTAGAATCTCTGAGGTGTGGGACAGCCTTAACGCAATTTCAGGACACAAGGAAAAGACAAGGCACCGAACAGTAGGGGACAGGAAGTGGCTTAACGAGCTTAATCTATTCTTCAATAGATTCGACTCCAAGCAAATGCTCCCTCCACCAGCATGTCAGCTAACCGCCCTCCCCTCACACACCAAGACCCAACCCCCACCGACCTGCGGTCAACTGCAATCTGACTATCTGATCCTGCAGGAGTCTCAAGTGTGTAAGGAAATGAAGAACATTAGAGCGAACAAAGCAGGGGGACCTGATGGTATAAGCGCAAGAGTTCTTAAAATGTGCAGTGACCAGCTGTGTGGTATTATAACGCACATGTACAATATGAGCCTGAAGCTGGGGGTGGTACCTCAACTGTGGAAAACATCTTGCGTGGTACCAGTCCCAAAGAAACCCAACCCGATGGGCTACAATGACTACCGACCTGTAGCACTGACATCACACCTAATGAAGGTCCTAGAGAGACTGGTCCTGACACACCTACGCCCCCTAGTGAGCTCCGCTCTGGACCCCCTCCACTTTGCCTACCGGCCAGGCATTGGGGTAGATGACGCCATCATCCACCTTCTTCACAGAGCTCTCTCTCACCCGGAGAAACCCACGAACACTGTGAGAATAATGTTCTGTGATTTCTCCAGTGCGTTCAACACCATTCAGCCAGGGCTACTGAGGGAGAAGCTGAACCTTGGTGGTGTGGACCATCACCTGTCCAACTGGATCCTAGACTACCTGACAAACCGCCCTCAGTATGTGAGAGCCCAGGACTGTGTGTCTGACACTTTGATCTGTAGTACGGGGGCACCTCAAGGTACAGTTCTTGCCCCATTCCTGTTCACACTGTACACTGCTGACTTCAGGCACAACTCATCCAGCTGTTACTTACAGAAGTACTCCGATGTCTCTGCTATAGTCGGCCTTATCACTGATGGCGATGATAGGGAATACAGAGACTTAAACCGGGATTTTGTTGAATGGTGCCAGCAGAACCAGCTCAGGATTAATGCTGGGAAGACCAAGGAGATGGTGGTGGACTTTAGTAAACGGAGAGGTGCTCCGACCCCGGTGGAGATCCAAGGAACATGTATTGAGATAGTCAGGACCTATAAGTATCTGGGTGTGCTCCTCAATAATAAACTAGACTGGGCTGATCACCTGGAGGCGCTGCACAGAAAGGGCCACAGCAGACTCTACCTGCTCAGGAGGCTGAGGGCCTTCGGAGTCCAGGGGACACTTCTTAGGGCCTTCTTCAACTCTGTGGTTGCCTCAGCCATCTTTTTCGGTGTGGCCTGCTGGGGAAGCAGTATATCAACCAGGGACAGAAATAGACTTGACAGGCTGATCAGGAGGGCCAGCTCTGTCCTGGGGAGCCCCTTGGACCCAGTACAGGTGGTGGGTGACAGAAGGATACTGTCTGTGGTGACCTCCATGCGGGAGAACAAATCCCACCCCATGTATGGGACCCTGATGGGACTTGGCAGCACTGTAAGCGACCGTCTGCTTCACCCCAAGTGTGAGAAGGAGCGCTATCGCAGGTCCTTCCTTCCAACCGCGACCAGGCTGTATAATCTACATCAGACCAAACGAAGAGCTCTCCGCACAGAGAACTAATGATTATGAGGATGACCATGAGGTCTTCCTCTTTCTCTTCTGTTTTTCCTTAGCTGCCATGGACTCCTAGTATATCTTCTCTTCTCAGCTTATCTGTGTCTACGTCTGTAACATATTACTCTGTATTATCCTGTATCTGTATTACTATGCTGCTGTAACACGCTGAAATTTCCCCAAGGTGGGACTATTAAAGGATTATCTTATCTTATCTTATCTTATCTTAATACTGTGTGCAGGGGCCACTATTGGGTATAATACTGTGTGCAGGGGTCACTATTGGGTATAATACTGTGTGCAGGGGTCACTATTGGGTATAATACTGTGTGCAGGGGCCACTATGGGACATAATACTGTGTGCAGGGGCCACTATTGGGTATAATACTGTGTGCAGGGGTCACTATTGGGTATAATACTGTGTGCAGGGGTCACTATTGGGTATAATACTGTGTGCTGGGGCCACTATTGGGTATAATACTGTGTGCAGGGGTCACTATTGGTTATAATACTGTGTGCAGGGGTCACTATTGGGCATAATACTGTGTGCAGGGGTCACTATTGGGTATAATACTGTGTGCTGGGGCCACTATTGGGTATAATACTGTGTGCAGGGGTCACTATTGGTTATAATACTGTGTGCAGGGGTCACTATTGGGCATAATACTGTGTGCAGGGGCCACTATGTGGTATAATACTGTGTGCAGGGGTCACTATTGGGTATAATACTGTGTGCAGGGGCCACTAAGGGACATAATACTGTGTGCAGGGGCTACTATGGGGGATAATACTGTGTGCAGGAGCCACTATTGGGTATAATACTGTGTGCAGGGGCCACTATGGGACATAATAGAGCGCGCAGGAATGCATAGGAGGGACTCGGTCGAGATCTTCGGTGTCGGGGGGGCCCCATGTCAAAAGTTCGCCACGGGGCCCCGCCATTCCTAGTTACGCCACTGCCCACAAGGTAAGAGATCCCACTCCTCAGACTCATACTGATTATAAGAATGGGTCCTATGTCTCCCATATGTCTGGAGTTCCTATACTCTATCAAATATTGAACATGGCATGGTAGCTACATGTAATACAGAATATTGCGGTAGATTTATCTAGACTGGTTGTTACCATGCCAGTCTTGAAGCAGGTTAGGACCTGGCATAGATTTGTGTTGTAATTTACACCAGATCCTTGGGCAAATGATAAATTTGTTGGGCAATGGAGGCCATTAGAGATGAGTGAACAGTGAAATGTTCGAAGTTTGATTCGAGTAGCTTCTCAATATTCGGCTGTTTGATCGAACATCAAACCCCATTATAGTCTATGGGGAATAAATACTCGTTTAGGGGGAAACCAATATTCGACTCAGGAGAGTCACCAAGTCCACTATGACACCCCAGGAAATGAGGCCAACACCTCTGCAATGCAACTGGGACAGCAAATGGTAAAGGATAAGATGCCTCCCTAAATAATAAAAGCACACATAGTTCTGCCTTCCTATCACTCCCTATAAATGATAAAAGCACAGATAGCAGAGCTGAGTGTGCAGCAGGGTTTACATCTCCAGTGTAGCAGTGCTGGCCGTGTGCTCAGCTCAGCTGCATCTCTGGAGTAGTTGAGCTGAGTGCACGGCCAGCACTGCTACATATCGGCATAGGAACGCATTGAAAGTCAGCTCCTGCAAATTGCAAGCTGACAGGGATCCCGGCCAGCTAGAGCCCCAAAGAACTGTATGAGTGACATTCCCCCCTAAATAAAGGTAATCCCTAGCTATCCCTGCCTGTACATCTATCCCTGTCTCACAGTCACATAGTTCACAGTCTCATATGAACTGTATATTAAATCCACCATTCGTATAAATTGGAGGTCACCTGATTTCGGCAGCCAATTACTTTTTCCAATTTTTTTTTCGATGCCTCCGCTGTCGTAGTTCCTGTCCCACCTCCCCTGCACAGTTATTGGTGCAAATTAAGTGCCAGGGAAGGTGGGAGGGGATACAAATTTTTAGTGAGTTTGTCACCTGGTGCTCGACTGGAATCAAACATCTCGAACAGCCTGATATCCGATCGAACATGTACTCAATGGAACGCTGTTCGCTCATCTCTAGAGGCCATGTCTTCTCCTGCTAAGTCCAAACAAGGTAATTTACCTGGAATGTAAGGTACGGGCACTAATGTTCCAAACATGCAAATTTTGGTGCAAAAATGATTTTTTTTCCCATAAATTTTTACACCAAACCTCAGGTAAAATGAATGATAAATGCCCCAATTCATTTGGGCCCAAACACATAAATAAATGCATTATCTGCAAAATACTCACATGCAAGATATAAGGTCCGGCCTGTTTTAGTTTGTATTGCCAACAGCAGCAAATTGTTCTCAGTCGCAAAGGTGAAGGCTACAACGCCATCTAGTAAAAAATCAAGGGAAATTAGAATCATGGAATTTTTTTTTTTGTTTGACACATGATTGTTTGACCACTGTCGGAAACTGTACTGGGCTTCATATCTGGTTGCGTCATAGTATATGTGGGATGGGTATAGGAAAGAGTTGCTTAAATTGTCATTATTTTATGCATTCAGATACTCCAGATTCTGGGCTGTACCTTTCATGGACTTGCCAAGCTTCAGTTCTAAGAGGACGTTGTCGATTGCCCTAAGAACAAAAAGTAGCAAGAAAATTTCAGAACATTGAAAAAAACACAAATAGGTCATCATGGCATCCCCCATATCTATGTGGTATTGTCAGGGGTGATCAATGATATTGATGTCTTCCACATGACCACTGAGGCTCCCCATTGACCTGCAGATTGGAAGACAGGGTGGGCAGTCAGGAAGAAGACCAGAAAAGTTGAAGATGCCTCAGAGGAGTCCAACAAAGGTTGACTATGGTTAAAAAAGTTATGGAAACATTTATGGAAATCATTGAGAATCTCGAGCTTTAAACTTAGAGAAAACTAAAATTTTAGTGAATGCTTAAAATAACCCAACATCATTCCTGAAAAAATGGTAAAATTGGGGAAGGACTCACGCGGTGATGATCTCCTTTAACGTATAGTCTTCTCCTATCTTACTGATCTCTAGCCGGGCGGTGTAGAGAATTCTCACATTATAATGGTGGTCCATAGAGCTGGAAGACTTAGCCACAAGATGCCAAGAAGTAAAATTTTCCTACCAAGAGAGTCACAGGACAAGGTCATTATTGTCTATATGGACTAACAAAAGGTGATCTTAAAGGGGTATTCTGAGAAATAGCTTTTACTGTTGGGGATCAGACCATGGGGATGTCAAGAATAAAGAATAAAGATCCCATGCCTCCATTACTACTCCACTCAGAGCAAAGGGGATAAGAGGAACATCATAGTTACATTTACAGCATGTTGTATCCATAGGATGTGGTGTAAGAGTCTGATTGATGGGGGTGCCTCGGTTGGGACCCTCACTGTTTGAGAAGATTGGAATACCATGGTCTATGTTATTACCATCTTAATGGTCTCCATTGAAATCTATGGTAAGTCTATGGAAAGCCAAGAAAGAACAGTTACTCCACATAGACTTAATATAAGTGGAGCCTGCCGCTGTCACTTGGTTCAGTCTGGGGAATCTTACCAATTTGATACTGTAGCTGTGGCATATTCTATGGATATACCATAAGAAATAAGGCTACATGCATACAACTGTAGAGTCTGCATGGGTAAGTGAAAACAGAATGGATAGCACATGGATGGCAGCCATTGTCACAAAACATACGAACACGGACCGGAATAGGACATGCTCCATTTTATGTGGCTTAGTCCTATGGCCCCTACATGAATTCAAAAAAAGTACAGCCGTATGCATGTGGCTATTGAAATGGTCTGTATGTTAATACAGATGTGGAATATTCCTGGATTATCAGATGGCGGAGATAAGGAATTCCTGACGCTGTTACGTTCCCATGTATCAAAATAAAGAAGAAGCACAAACCTCATTTTCCTCTAGGAAGTTGTTTTGTTCAATAAGTCCGTAACATTTCTGTGCTAAAAAGAAGAATCCACATTATAGTGATGACAATGGAAGGATCGATATTCTAGAGAAATAATAATCAATCTAAAATATATCTCCACTAAGGTATATCCATAATGGCCCTACCCCCTGAGTGTGTGCTGAGCTCTGCTACACCCGAGATGCATCTCAGGTGTAGCAGACCTCAGTGCACACTCAGCTCTGCTACACCTGTGCGCTCAACACTGCTACATCTGAGATCGGACCAGAATGGAGACTGCTGTGGACCGATAGACTCCGCCTCCTCTGGCAGAACCAGCGTTGATTGGCCGAATGCTGTACTCTGTATGGCATTCGGCCAATCAACGCTGGTCAATGCATTCCTATGGGAAAAAGTCAGCTCCCGCATATCACAAGCTGACAGGGATCCCAATGAGATGTGGCGTAATACAGGTACTTGGGTATGTTAGATGCCCCTAGGCATGCTTCCCCTGCTGTCCCAGTTGCATTCCAGGGTGTTGGCATCATTTCCTGGGGTGTCATAGTGGACTTGGTGACCCTCCTGAGTTGAAGTTTGGCTTACGCTGAAACGAAGCAGTTTTCTCCATAGACTATAATGGGGTTCGATATTCATTTGAATAGTCGAATATTGAGGGGCTATTCGAAACGAATATCGAATCTCGAATATTTCACTGTTCGCTCATCTCTAAAAATTTACACTTGGTATGAACAGCTTACCATCAAAGACATCAAACAAAAAGCCATTTCAGGCTGAGGCCCCACGTTGCACACGGCTTTTTTATGTTGCAGATTTTAAGCCAAAGCAAACAATGGATTGAGCCAAAGGTAGATGTATAAGAACTTCTTATATATTTCCCATTCCTTTTGTAGTCATTCTTGGCATTGGCTCAAAAACAATGTAGCAAAATCTGCAACAAAAAAGCAACATTGGGGCCTGAGCCTTAATCTTGAGAAGTTGAAGAAGACTTGCCACCCTGACTAACCTTGTAGAGAGTATTGTACATTTTTATGATCACAATGGAAGAGACTAATTTTCTTACCATAATCCACAGTGTTGTTAAACTCATTAACATGGGAGAATTCTCTGCATTTGATCCACTCATTGAAATATTCTAGCTCCGACTCTGGATGTGAAGATGATCTCACTAGCGACAGAAAATAGGGAATAGTAAAATATTGCTTTCTAGGATCTCCAGTACTGGTACATGAGAAGATGAAATACTATATGGCTTAGGTAAAAATATTATAATATCTATAAAACCCATGATTCTGGTCTAAGGGACCTCTCCAAATAAGTAGCTTACTCTGCCATCTGACACCACCATCATAGAATTAAAGATGGCGCCTCACTGAAACTGTCTGGCAACAATCTCTACTTTTGTTCCATCTCATCACAGGAAATGTGATGGCTCCACAAATCACTTGGAGAAGGGACTAAGACATAGAGATTAGTAAGAGACCCAGAGAGCTAAAAAATCAGACCAACTGGAGATTGGTTAGGTCCAAAGATTAGTGAACAGTGAATAGTGAACATAATGAACCAAGTTCATCAAGAATTTTCCAAAAATATTGGGTTTGGCCAAAGTTGCATGCAGAAAAATAATAAATAGTTTACTCCCCTGTCCTTACTGCTCTTGGTCTCCCTTGTGGCATCCATTATTGTATCCTGGGTGTCCTCCAACCTCTTCAGTGACCTCAGTGGCTCCAGAGAACCAATGAGGCTTGTGTTTGGGCCTTAGCGATCATGTAAGGTGCGTCGACATGCATTACATTGACACACACCCTTTTAATTGTAGAAGCCCCATCACAAGCCTCAGTGAGTCCCTGGAGTTGCTGACGTCACCCAGGGGGCCAGAAGAGGCCAAAACATGGCTGGGAAAGAACTTTAGAAGTCACAAGGGAGTCCAAGAGAAGTGAAGGAGGATGTGTATGACTGTTTACTATTTTTCCCACCAGTTATTATAATCATCGAACCTTGGGTATAATAATATAACATCCAGTTCAAACCTCACGGTTCAGTCCCAAACAAAGAGTTTTGCCCATTTACTGCAGTTTTACATATAAGAGCGTCAAACATTACAGGACGTGGCAGGTTTACCCACCCAGTTATTGTACATTTATTGTCTGGAAATTCAGATTTTATTGAAGATTACATTATATAATGTGAACATTGACATACACGAGACTCACCGTATAAGACTGACATTGTAATTAATTCATTGGATTGATGGTTCACAATTAACACATCGGGGTGAACTTGGAAAAATGCCAATAACTCAGATTCTGTATAGAAGAGAAAAGAACATGTCACCTTTAGACTATTAGGTTGTCGTGATATAATATGCTTGTAGAGGGTTCATGTGAAGCTCCAAGGCCCCAAATCACAATCTGTAACAGGGCTCCCACCTACCCGGTGCTGGGGCTTTGGACAATCGTCACACCAAGGTGCAACCGCTACCTCTGAAAAGGTGAATGCCATCCCTGTCCACAGCTTGTTGGAAGACAGCGGCCATGCTGTTGTGATACTGGACTGCGCCTTTAAGTTGGCGGTTTTTGAGCAATGACATCTTACCTGATTGACCAACTATTCTATAAGTCAGCGTCTCCTTCTCATCATCCACCCTCTCCAAAGCAACAGGTCCAGGGCTATTAATCTCCAGGCTGGAATGGTTAAGGCAAAGACAAAGGCTCAGAAAACCACGTAAAATAATAGTCGCTAATAATAATATAACATATGGATAATGGACAGCACCAGACAATAATGGACACCACCAGACAATAATGGACACCACCAGATAATAATGGACAGCACCAGATAATAATGGACACCACCAGACAATAATGGACACCACTAGATAATAATGGACAGCACAAGACAATAATGGACAGCACCAGACAATAATGGACAGTACCAGATAATAATGGACAGCACCAGATAATAATGGACAGCGCCAGACAATAATGGACAGCACCAGATAATAATGGACACCACCAGATAATAATGGACACCACCAGACAATAATGGATAGCACCAGATAATAATGGACACCACCAGATAATAATGGACAGCACCAGACAATAATGGACACCACCAGATAATAATGGACACCACCAGATAATAATGGACACCACCAGATAATAATGGACACCACCAGACAATAATGGATAGCACCAGACAATAATGGACAGCACCAGATAATAATGGACACCACCAGATAATAATGGACACCACCAGACAATAATGGATAGCACCAGATAATAATGGACACCACCAGACAATAATGGATAGCACCAGATAATAATGGACACCACCAGATAATAATGGACACCACCAGATAATAATGGACAGTACCAGACAATAATGAACACCACCAGATAATAATGGACAGCACCAGATAATAATGGACAGCACCAGATAATAATGGACACCACCAGTATGAAAGACGTGTCTACACCCAAACACTTTACCAGGTACCCCTTAAAGGTTTTCTAATACTCGAAGAGAACATTGGCTTACAGGTTGAAGAATTCTGTTATTGTCCCCTTTGTCTCTGTTAGAGATAATTTGACAAAGGAATAATGCATGTCGCTCAGTTTGTCACCGGACGCTATCGCTTTCACGTTCCACAGGCCATTTATCTGTAGAGGAAGGAGACAGAAACCACTGAGCTCCATGCACAATAATACTTCCCCGTAACTAAATATCTTTAAGGCTAAGACCCCATGTAGCGTTCCGCAGTAAAAAAACACCAATGTAAAACCTGTGGTAGAAACGCAACATGGTTTTTCTCGCAGTGCTTTTCACAGAATGTCCATAGGGGTTTCCTCTGTGGACTTTTGATTCCATTAATCTTAAGGGGACACTGCCAGAATTTCTATAGGTGTTATTGACATGCTGAGATTTCCAGAACCGCGACGTTTTTGGAAACCGTAACATCTCCGATGGGCATATAGTCTTGCAAAGTGGGGATGGGATTAGTTAGAATCCCATCCAATTTGCTGTGACTGTAAAACTCCATGTGGGGCCCGGTCCTTAAGGTGCATTCCAGACCCAGAAAACATGACATATCATCAGCACGTCCACGGGGATGCCACCAACCTCTTAATGGACATTAATGACTGTAGTGGGAACCTTCCTTAATAGACAAGTAGAGTCAATGGTGAAGATTCATGAAGACTGGCTTCCACACAGGTCTTCATATCTCTTGCACCAGCTGAGACTGTGCCTGATTTGTTTGTGTCTCTTCGGTTCCTGCAGTAAAATCTACACCAACTCTTAGCCGGCACACAGCACATTTCAGGCATCCTTTGCTAGCATAGTTGATCGTAAATCTGATGAGGACAGGCCACAGTCTTGCCACACATACTACCAAAAAAGCACTTTAAGGGTGCATTCAGACTACGTAACGCCGGGCGTGTATGAGAGCCGTACACGCCGGCATTACGGCAGACTGCCGAACACTTCCCATTCACTTCAATGGGAGCGCTCGTAACAGCGGCGTTTACGAGCGCTCCCATTGAAGTGAATGGGAAGTGTTCGGCAGTCTGCCGTAATGCCGGCGTGTACGGCTCTCATACACGCCCGGCGTTACGTAGTGTGAATGCACCCTAAATATGGCGCCTGCTCTAGAGCTACACAGCGGAGATCCAGTAGCAATGCCCATAACAGACCGGAACCTGGACGTGTCAATTTATTTCCATGACAGCCCTGAACAATATTTTTTGTATTACCGGTTTCCATAGGCAGCCTGTAATAGAAATGAGTGGATTTTGCAATGCATTGCAGTATACAGTACAGGTGATCTGACCTCCTTGGGCAGGGATCAACAACCTGCAGCACTTCACCGGGTGCAAATCTACAACTCCCAGCATGCACACTAGCTTGTCCGTGCTTGCAACTCCTATCGAAGTGAAGTGAGAAGTGAATTTCTTGAAACTCTTATAGAAGTAAATGGAGCATGTTGGGATTTGCAGTTTCCCAACAGCTGAAGTGCTAAAGGTAGCTGGTCCGTATCGCAACATAAAAGTAAAAAAATTCAATTTTTTTTTTTTTTTAAATACACTTTGCCTAGATCGAAAATGAAAATAAACACATTAGGTATCCGGCAATAGCTGAACTATAGAAATATGGAATTGTCATAGTCGGACCAACCCACGGAATACGGGTGACGTCATTTTGGCTGCACAGTGAACACCATAAGAACAAATCTCTAAAAAAATGAAGCAAATTTTAAAAATATTAAATGTAAAAAAGTTTTAAAAAGTTCTGGGTTTTGGAATGTGGGGAGTGAAAAATGATAAATGTTTGGGGCAAACTATTCGCAAATGCAAGTCAAAGGGGCGGGGCTGTGACAACCTGCAATTCATTTTGATACATTTTTGAAATCATTGATACACAGTATATAGCAGATGAATTGTCTTGAGTCCTGACTTACCTGAGTCAAGTTGACGGGTAACTCTTTCCCTTTTATGCAAGAATGCAAGGCGCTCACCAAGGCGACGTGAAGGAGACAAACAAGAATCAGTCGAAAGGTAGTGGAGACCCCCATGGCTTTACGAGACAAGTAAAACAAGAGACGCGGTTTTGCAGAGCGGACTACAATGTAACCCTTAAATTACACAACGGGACACAACACCACCACCTCTTACCAAGGGTCAACGATCGGAGGCCCCACCGAGGAGGAGAAACAAAGTGCAAGCCATACAAACGAAATATTGACACAGGTCTCAGGAAAACAGGCAATCAGGAAAACAGAATGTTTAACCCTTGCATGACCTAACTTTCACATGGTGCACACAAAATATTGCCTGGAATGTGTCATTTACATAATGGAGAAGAACCTTCATAGAAAGGATGAAAAAAACCAAGTCCACCTTCCTAGTGTTGGTTCTCACCATTGCACCCGATAAAAGGAAAAAGCCCCTCCGCATTGTCACTTCATTGTCTTCTCCTTCTTATTTGCTATTATGAAGGGTAGATGGTGTTGGAGCCGACGATCGCGTATTCGCTACATCTCCCATTATGTTGATCCACCCAAATGATGCAAAAGGGAAGCCAACTCCTCACATTTTGGGGACTTGTAGTAGGTCAGAGAAGCAGACACAATCCATAGGTCTCGGTATCACCAGGTAGTTCCACGTTGCATGAAGTCGTCAGAGGTGTATAAGGCAATACAAAGCAGTACAGGGGTGTTCAAGGCAGTTGACAGCCAAGTTGTCAGACAGTGTTTGGTGTCTCAGACTTAAGGTAGAACACCGCAGTATTCCTGCTCGTAAAGCTGCAGTGTTCATCTCACAAGGTTCCATGCTCATGCAGTGCACTTGTTCTGCTAGATTTCAGGGTAAAGCTCAGGGTTGCACACCTGGACTGACATAGTGAATACCCCAGAGACAGGTTTCTGAAATAGACGCACTGGAATCCCAGGCAGGACTTGTTGAACTCCCCAAAAGTTGTGCGGAAAGCTCCTTTTAAAGGGAGATCAGCGTCATTAACTGTGAAACAGAAAGCACAAAGACACCTCTCGTGGCACAGCAAATAGGCAAAGCATCATTTCACGGTGCTTGGCGTGCCCCTATCATTGCTGAGGCCCAATTACAGGCGTCAGTGTTGACCCCTTGTCACGTAACATCACAGAAGAGTGCCAGACACCGGATCTGCTGCCCTTCTGTAATGTCACGGAGGTGGAAGGCGGAGATATTATAGTAATATAAAATAATAATAATATAATAATAATAAAAAATAAAATAAAAATAAAATAATAATAATAATAATAATATACTACTACTACTACTAATAATAATAATATAATAAGAGACCCCAGAGTATAATTAATTCACATCTACTTCTATCTGAACACATTCTGATCGAACCAAACCGGAGGATTGCGCCATCCGAAAACCGGATAAAACAAATCTTCAGGGGTTCGTCCATCTTTAAATATTACCAGCCAACTAACATCCAGGCGTCCATCAACAAGTTTCAGAAGATCCTCCTTCCTTGGTCCTCTAGCTCGGCTTCTTGATGAAAGAATGTTCTACAACAAACAGTGAGGCGGGCAACAAAACAATTCAACTTAGCAAGAATTGAACACGGGGCGAGTCCTCTCAAGGTCCCTTACTCAAAGATCATTTTGTCACCTAATCCTCCATCAACTCTCCTTCTCCGGGTGACCCTGAAGAATCAGAACCCTACTGACATATTCTGTAGGGACCATGGGTGCAGGTGCTCCAATACCATCTTCATTGCCTACTGTGACATATACTTTTGCCTTTCGTCTTCCCTCACCACTGACATCTGGCAATGGACCTCTTCTTCCTGAGGACCATGAAATATTGGCTCTAAATTGTCGATTTTGCACCTGTAGATCTCAAACATGTAATATGGTCCTAAGTGTTCCTCAATGGGCCTCTCACTGGTGGCTCTCCCCTTGGCAGTGTTCTTGCAACTGTAGTTGTCTCCTCTGTAGTATTTCATTGCTCGAGTTCCAGAATTTGAACTGCTTTATAAGTGGCCCCTCTTTTTTGGATCAGCTCCTTTTCCTGGTCATAAATACCTCCAAGGCCAGGGAACAGCTCTAATTTGTTGGCCTCTAAAGATTGGAAGGCAGAAAGTATTTTCTCATGCCGATTATTGGCTCTATGATCCTGACAACTATCCCACTCATTTGTTACACCAATCTACCCAAATGATGACAATGGCAGTCTGTTCCCTTGCTGATCACTCAGTTCACATGGGTCTTGAATCTACATGTTCACGCTGTACTCTCTCTTCACTAGATTTTGGGTTCCATTGCTGGACTGACACATCAAGTACAGTCGGCTGAAATGGATGCATCGGAATCTCGGAGGAGGCTTCCGGCTTTGTGTAAGGAGTACTTAGGACACAAGACATGCACGGCCTGCAGCACAGCCAATAGGCAAAATATAGAATCACTGGACCACACTCCATCCAGAACAGAAAATGGCTTGATGACTCAGCAACAACCTTGCAGCAATATACACATTGCAAAAACATCGAGTCATCACATTTACATGAACACTATATATAAATACTCAATAGGCGCATTAACAAGGCAATGTACCGAACAAAATGCATGGAACACACAGGCACAGCACTGACCATTGGCTGATCCAGAGTGGGGACCTTTGTCAGTCACACACTAAAGGCTTACTTTATGGAGGGGGTTGCCTTCTACTACCTTAAAGTGTGACCTTAGACCATTGCCCTTTGGAGGAGGAGTCTTGGATAGGATGATATGGCCCTCACACAGCCCTGATCTTAACGTCATCCAGTCTGTCTGGGATTACTTGAAGAGACAGAAGGATTGGATCAAGCCTACAGCGACAAAAAATCTGGGCTTAGTTCTCCAAGATGGTGGGAACAGCCATCCTGCCAAGTTCTGGAAGCACCGAGAAGAATTGGTCATAGGTCTCACCAAATATTGATGGGATTTACATTTCCCTTCATTTTGTTAATTGACAAAAAAAAACTAAGTTCACTCCACTACAGACTCCACCAGAAATGGGTGGCCCAAGACAGACTTTAGACTCTGCCACTTTCACCATGAAAATGGCGGACACAGGTTGGACTCCACTATAGTCAATGGGATAGCCCTGTGTCTGCAGGTTAACACTGTTTTAGCAGTCCAGCTCTCCGTCATTCGGGTCCCCCAGAATTTTTCCATACATGACTAAAACTTTAGCCTCGTACCGTATAGCTCACTTTCTACACCCAGTCAGCAGAAGACTTGGCTTGTCAACACTTCCAGTCTTGTCTACAAGTAGTCATTTCAGGAAGAATCACTGATACCAAAAATTTCCAGTAAAAATAAACATTAAAATTCTAATAATGAAATAAAAACAAGAACGCCAAAGCTTTGGGACCAATTAGAAGCGAAACAGAACATTGTCTCCAACGTCTGAGATAATGTCTCAGCGTCAACAACACGGAAAACGAAGAAACATTTCTCCAAGGATCTCTTTGCCTCCGTGCCCCGAGGGATACCTAATTCTCTTGCTGGAAGTTGCGTTTATCCTCACGTAACCTGAGCAGCCATATTACATTTTAACCAGCTATTTCTGACGACAACTGTGCTCAAACATGAGTATTACATTTCATTGTAAGGGGTGTAAGGGGTGTCCTTCTAGGACCTGGAGTAATATCACACATGGAGCTGTTCCCATTGACCCAGTGTCCCATTGACCCAGCTCTCTTCCCACACAGTGTAAATAGCTGTATTTACAGTACCTGAAGTCCAGATCTTCTGTGTGTCCTTCCTGATTGTTTTGAAATCTTTACAATAATTAAAATTCTACGACATCGAGATGAGATCTGAGGTCGGGGCGGTTAGAGATAGTCTGTTATACCCCAAACCACCCACCCCACCCCACCATATAGCGGCCACCAACTAAGAGGAAGATGAGACTCCACAGACTGTTATACCCCAAACCACCCACCCCACCCCACCTCCCCATATAGCGGCCACCAACTAAGAGGAAGATGAGACTCCACGGACTGTTATACCCCAAACCAACCCCCCCCCACCCCCCATACCCACCACTCCCCCCCCGACTCCAACTCCCCCCACACTTTACTAGCTTTGGCAATGCCAAATATCTATTCGGACGTGCCAATAAAGCTTGTTTGATTTGATTTGTCTCCAAGTATAAATAGTTGGGAATACATATTAGTCCAAAGGTCCAGGGTTTGGAGCCTTTATTGTACTGTAAATCCATTATTGAGTCAACTGTATGGTGTAAACATCACCTTAATGTGGTGGGTACAGTGAATCCTAGCCAAAATGATTTTCATGGCACACGTTCTTTAAATATTGCATGAAACCTCAAAATCCGCTGCCAAAAACGGCCCCCTAGCTAGTAGCGGAAAAAGAAGTGAGATGACCCTTCCACTGCGGCATCCGTGGCACGAGGCGCGCTTCAGTGTAGGCCCATTAATTCAGGTCTACACAGGAGCAGGATGTTGCATCGGCATTCCGTCGTGTCGAGCCCCGCGGAATGTTCACATGGCGGAAAAGGTTTCCGCAACCTTTTCCTCTGCTTGAACATACCCTTACAGAGCTTAAAGGGGTATTCCCATCATGCTTGTTCACCGAACTGCAGGCTCTGTGCTCTGTTCACTTCCTGGTTTTCTCGGCACATTGGTGGGCAGGGTTTCACTTGCTCTGCTATCTGCTATGTTTGCAGTCAGTAATGAGGGATTGGTTGTAAATGAATTACTACAGTATGAAGCTGATGTAGAGGCTGATGTAGAAGAACTAGATTTGAGTCAGTTTGTAATACATACAGAGGTACTGGACTCCCTATCTCAGCTCTCATCAGTCAATTCAATTAAACCGACTGACAAGTGGAAGAGCAGGAGATAAGAGCTCAGAAATACCGGAGCATTCACCTCCCCCTACCCTATCTGTCAGGATCTTGTTTTATTGAACTCTTTTTTGCCAGCAGTCAAAATGGAGTCTTTTGTGTTTCCTGTCTGTGACTTACCCTGATTTCCTGATTTCTCGATTATTTAGCATGTGTGTTCTGATTACCCAGTTGCCTGAGTATTGGTTTCAGAAGTCTGTCTTCTGCAAGGTCCTCAAGCTTAAACTGACTGTTCCAAGTTGGTTAGTTACCTGCAAATTGGTTGCTACCTGGAACCACTACCCCCAGCAAGTCCTCCTGCTACTAAGACTTTGCCACCCACCCGGTCCCAAGGAGCCGTGGAACTACAGCCTCCAGCAAGCCCTCCTGCTGAGTATAGGACCACTGCTTCCGGCCAAGCCTCCCTGCCTTCCACAGAACAGACTGAGCCGTGGAACTACTGATCCCAGCAAGCCCTCCTGCTACAAGGACTTTGCCACCCACCCGGTCCCAAGGAGCCGTGGAACTACAGCCTCCAGCAAGCCCTCCTGCTGAGTATAGGACCACTGCTTCCGGCCAAGCCTCCCTGCCTTCCACAGAACAGACTGTAAGTCAATTTGTATATTACTATTGCTAGACTCACTGTTCCCAGCCATTGGTCTCTAGAAAATAGAAAGGGTATTGTGACACTATCTGAGGAGCTCTGTTGTTTGTCTGTGGCAGAGACATGCACAGCTCAGAGCTGCTCCCAGCACTCAGCCCCTCCCTCCCCCCCTGAGATATGCTCAGCATGGGCCCGTGGTCATGGAAACACAGTGTAAACAATGAAGTGAATAAATTAAAATAACGTCCGAACAAAGCAGTTTTGATGAAGTAATGTATATAGAAAAAGTCTTATATCCACACAAACTAGCAGTATAGATAGGATCCTTGTTATGGGACAACCCCTTTAAGGAGGATGGAAATCTATCAGTTCCAGACCCTTGGCTTATATTTGTCTGCCAAGCTTCAACATTTGAGTGTTTGAGATCAGTCGGCTGGACAGATGGTGAATTGTTTGGTTTGAGAGCACCAACTCCAATTGGCTCTAAAGTGGTTGGGAGTCCTGGGACCTATTGTACATAACCTCCATTTCTGTTGATTTGATTTAATTTGATTTCTGTTGATAGTGAAAAGATATAGTGTAGGGTTTTGGAACTGGTCTCAAGGACTTCTCTCACTGGACTGTATAGATTGTCACAGATTTATATCCTTCATTTAGTATACTAGCATATGCCCGCGACTTTGTCTGCAAGTTGGTGTTGGCGCTGAGCCACTTATATTTAGCCAATTGCTGTTGTGGATGATCAGCCTGCTCCCGCGTCTTGGCTCTGCTACATCGCAGCATATGCGCAGCATACTCAGTTGTATGTACATCTCTGCATATGGAGAGCGTATTGAGCTGTGCTACAGCGCTGCCTAAGCTCTGCTACATCTGGCCATTTGGATTAGAGGGGTGTTCTTATGTCAGTGTGTGAGCAGCTTCTGTGTTACAAAGGGCTGAATCGATGTTGCTGAAATGTACCAAAGTTCGATCAGCCTGCTCCCGCGTCTTGGCTCTGCTACATTGCTGCATATGCGTAGGATACCCAGCTGTATGTACATGTTTGCATATGGAGAGCCTACAGAGGTGTGTTACAGCACTGCGTAAGCTCTGCTACATCGGTCAATTGTGATTACAGGGGTTTGGTTATGTGACTGTCTGAGCAGCTTCTGGTGTTACAAAGGGCTGAACAGATGTTGCTGAAATGTGCCAAAGTTCTCCCCCCTCCCTATCAGAGGCAGAACAACACATTCCCCGTCGTACTCACTGAAACTCTACACCCAATATACTCCTCTTGCCCACACACATCCTGCATGTTCTGTAATCTCCTGATCTTCCATGAGACTCCATTTTCATCAGCTTTCACAGTGTCCAGCTGCATCCCATATAGCTATGCCCACAAAATAGTGCGTAGCTCTGCCCACTGCCTAGCATGATCTTATCCTAGAATGGTTGAAGGACCAGTGATGATGTCATCACAGGTCCTTTAGTGTTGTGTGAACCTACATTCCTTCACTGCGGTTGTGTAGTGATGTCATTTACTGGGATAAAAAGTAGCCTATGTTTTAATCGGGGTTCCTATCTATGTATGTGGCAAATTTCATGCAAATCCGTTCAGCCGTTTTTGCATGATTGAGGAACAAACATCCAAACCCACATCGCCTACATAGGATTGGTTCTCAGGAGGACACCCATTGTTAGGAATGTGACAATGTGGAGGCAGATCTCCTGCACACTATGTGGAGATGTCCTAGTCATCTCGGTGATGGAGAGCCGGAAATGGTGGTCTTACGACTTCTATGCCAAGTGATTGTCTCCCATTGGAAAGGTCCTTATTCCCCTAGACTTTCAGATTATAATCTAGATTTAATACCATATAACCTTTAGAGAAGTATGTGTGTCATAAAGTTTGAGAACTTATGGTCTCTGTGGTTGTATAACCCTGGTCTAACCCAAAAGATGAGCGAATCGAAGCTGATGAAAAATAATTCAATCCAAATTTCAGGAAATATTCGATTCACATTGGAACAGGATTTCTTCGCATATCATGTTAGGACATGGGGCAAGGAACTCTGGGAATGTGACAACGATACTACTTTATTATCCTATCTAGCTTTCATTTTATTATAAAACAGGTTGTAACATTCTGTAACTGAGCTGTTGCTAGGGAAAGTCCGCACACAGTTGTATTCTGAATATACTGTATATAACATCACATGCCCGACTGTGTTTTTAACTAGTGATATCTCAAATTCATTTATAGCTAGTGCTTCAATCTTGGCAGGTTCTCATATCGGAATTGTTTTTCTAGGTGATATAAAACTGGAAATACGGCCAATTGAAATGGCCATCCCCCATTGGTAAATGCTTCAGCTCTATGTACTACATTGAGTACATGTGTAAAAACAGTCTCCTGGCAATGCTTAGTTAGAGCTTTGTTAATGGGAAATTTATGGCCTGTTTTCTATTCAAAGGAAGATAGATAGGTTAATAAAGTATAATACAAAAATGTTCACCAAACACTTCTTGATACATTTGCAAAAAAATAAAACAACATGCGAGTTACACTTTAAGTTAAAATTAGGGTTGAGCTGATCTTGAGATTTCAGGATCATTTCTAAAATCCGATTTCTGAACATTTTGCATTCAAACCTGATTCTGATCCTAATGCAAGTCAATGCAATTTTTTTTATCGAAGATCAGATTTCAAATATGATCCTATTCACTATACAGCATGGAGTCCAAAAATTGAACACTTTAATTTTTAGACTCCATGCTGTGTAGTGATTTTAAAAAAATCCTCTGGCTACTTAGTCCTCCCTGGTGTCCACTTACCTGCACAGATCGCTGCCACTGCCACTCCTCATTCTTCTCGCTCCTCTTCTCTCATTCACATGCCTTCAGATTGCCATGCGCGCCCCCGCCTCCCTAGGATAGTGTTAGAGATACTGGGAGTAGGCGGGGCTTGTTGTGGCTTAGGAGAGTGTGGGCGGATACAGGGCGGGGAGATGTGAGTGCATCACTCACGTTTCCCCTCCCAGTACCTGCCCAAACTCTCCTAAGCCACAAGCCCTACCTTCTTCCTAGGTCTGTAACACTAACCTGGGATCTAGAGGTACACACGGCGCTCTGAAGGCCTGTAAATGAGAGAGAAAAATGGGGAGCGACAGCGGCAGTGGATCTGTGCAGGTAAGTTGAGCGATCAGGATCGGAATTCCGTTCCCGATCAATTTTAGGCATGATTAGAACCCAATTTCGATTGTGAAATTTACTTGATTGCTGATCGGGATCTGATGTTTTCCAATCCTGATTGCTCAACCCTAGTTAAAATGTATCGGGGACCAACTGTATAGTAATTTTCAACCTTGAAGCTTGAATTTAGATCAGGATGTCAATTTAAGATGTGTAACATAATTTTTATAATAACTAATATCATAATCATGTCTTCGGAGAAAACCTCATTCTCCAGTGTATGGAGATCCTCAGCATTTCCCAGTTGTGTAGAGCTGATGATATATTAGGAGGGAAAGACTCTTATATATACTGGTACACTGAGTATCTATGAAGGTAGGTGAAGAACATGGAGTGTACAGAGTGTACGGACTCCATGGAGATCATCAAGATGCCAGACATTGCTGTTGTATCCATCACCGACATGGCCATTCCCCGTACAGTCCTTCGTAGGGTCCTCTGATCGGTTCAAGATAGGGATAAGAAGACTCGGAGAGATGGGACCTGGGGTGCAACTAGGAAGATTTTCTTTTTATTTCACTTTACCAAGAACATGAATAGCACAAATATTGTTTTGTTGGGTTTATTCAGAATAACCCATTCTCTATCTCTGCTCAGTCCGGGCCCAGGACATGGTAGACCATTCTATTTATCATATCTGAGTAATGAACATGTCGTAAGAAATTACTGATATTTTCCATCTTTACTGTGAACATTGACACCATTTCCTTCAGGACTTATGAGCTCCTCCAACCAGACTTTAGTGACGTACTTCATCTTATCTGGGATTTCCAATGTCCCGGAGCTGCAGCTTCCAATCTTCCTTGTGGTTCTGCTGACATATCTCGTCACTCTTTGGGGTAACATGACTATTTTTCTGCTGGTCTGCCTGGATCGTCACCTCCACACCCCCATGTACTTCTTCCTCTGCAATTTGTCTATTCTGGACATGTCCTCCTCCACCATCACCATGCACAGGATCTTCTTCAGCTTCCTTACAGGAGATACCACAATATCTTTCTTTGCTTGCCTTGCCCAAATGTATATTTTTGCATCACTGACTACCGATGAGCTGCTTCTTCTGACGATTATGAGTTATGACCGATATATGGCCATCTGTAGCCCCTTGCGTTATCATACTGTGATGAGTCTTAAGTTCTGCAGCAAGTTGACTGCCATCTGTTGGGCAATTGGGTTCATACAGGTGCTGCCACTTGTGGTCATGCTCTCAAGTATCACTTGTTTCAAGAGCATTGAGATCAACCACTTCTTCTGTGACATCATGCCCCTTATAGCACTTCCTTGTGGGGACATCTCCGCTTTGGAACTGTTCAATTTCGTCAATGGGCTAATCTTGGCTGTTTTGCCGTTCTTTCTGACGTTCATCCCTTACATATTTATTGTCAATGCAATTCTTAAGATTCGTTCTTCTACTGGGAGACGTAAAACTTTCTACACTTGCTCCTCGCACCTCACAGTCATTATCCTTCTATACACGTCCCTGGTCTGCCAGTATCTCCAGCCAGGTTCAACGACTAGCAAGGCCTCCAGTAAGCTATACTCTCTTTTTAACACAGCAGCCGTCCCCTTGCTCAATCCCCTAATATACAGCTTGAAAAATAAAGATGTGAAGGAAGCTCTAAAGAGAAGGAGGAGGTTATTATCGTGAGTCAATAGGAGGAATTTATCAAACCCTGCACTCAAATTCTGGAGAATTCTGGAGTGAAAAGTTGCAATTTAGTAGAGATTTGCAACTTTTTGAGGACATTTGCAACATTTTGCATTTCTGGGTAAGACAGTTGGCTTGGTTGGACTGTCTAGCCTTCCAATCCAGATGACCAAACTGGTTAGTAATGAGCTGGGTGAGTTATGAATTTTTTAAAAAAATCAGGTTTGGCAAAACCCAAAAATTTGGGGGTTTCATCACCCATGAATTGTTACTATACTTAGGGTTCCATAGAGATAATAAGTGGAATAAATGTAGGGTCATGTGCTTTGCGCTGACCTGATGATGCGTGAGCCAAAGCTTAATAATGTCAGGGTGCCCCTCGAGACTGCTGATGCCCAATCACAGGCCTCAGTGGTGATCGCAGGGACATTGCAGAACACCCTTGAAGTGGCTGGAAAAGGTCACAAGAGACCATGGGAGAAGATTCTGGAAAAGAAAGCCAGGCACCCGGTGGCACAAGAGTATAATCATAGAACTTCAGGTGCCAAAATTCACAAAATGAATCTTGTAACGTTTGTCCATCTCTACTGTTTGTACCCTAAATTTACCCACTGATACTTGTCACAATTTTGGGGTAATGTTGTTCTTATCCAATGAGGTGGAATTTGAGAAAAACTGCAATTTCACAATTTTGTGGAATATGCTCCTTAGATACGGGATATGTTCCTTATAGTCTTTGGATTAGTGCGATTACAGCGATACAAAATTTCTGAAATTTTTATTATGTTTCTAGTGATATCATATTATGTATATATAATAAATATATAATTATATAAATTACCTTTATAGAAATCTTAAACGTTTGTATGTTTCTATGGATGGAGCTGGCTATGGTGGGTTTTTTGGTTTTTCTCTTTTGTGGCACAAGATGCCCGATAGTTTGATCGCTCTTTATTCAGTTTTATTTGGGAAGCAAAATGGAATAAATTTGGCTATTTTGTTTTTTAATTTTTTTTTACACCCATATGAAATTAATATTTTTAGATTTCTATAGTTCGTGCATTATCTATTTTAAAAAAATGCAGATTATGAGCCCCATATAGGGATATATATATATATATATATATATATATATATATATATATATATATGGATCACAATGTACATTTTCCCCATCAGGATGTCTTTGGAGTATGGGAGGAAATCCACACAAACACGGGGAGAACGTACAAACTCTTGCAAGATGTTGTCCTTGGCAGGATTCGAACCCAGGACTCCAGCGCTGCAAGGCTACAGTCCTAAGCACTGAGCCACCCTGATACCCCTTAAAAACTTTTCTTATGCAGGAATTTAAATGTTTTTCTTTGTTTTTAGTTGTGAAAAGTGAATAAGGAATGGGCTGGTATGCATTCTATATTATTCACTTATATATTTTTTATATGTATTTTTCCTTTTTGTTAAGTCTCCATAGCAATCACTGGATTGCTTATACCATAGACTGTAATACACTTGTATTGAAATTTTTGGCTGAATCATTAAGTAATTGGATGATCTTGCAGCGAGGGAGCCGTACTGATATCTGAAAGGTATTTGAGGATTTGGGGTTCGGAGTGGAGGAGCATGGAAAGGGAGGGGTCCAGCACAACAAAATGCCTGTGACTCTTCCGATCAGGAGATTTGCCCACTCCTCTGGGACTCCGGGAGGTCACCCTTTGTGTGATAACTTTTCGGACATTCTGGAAGACTTAACAAATATGCACCATTATTTCTATTCAGTATGCTAATCCAAGGGTCACATGATGTGTATCATATTTACATACTTATTTTGGGTGAGCCACACGCGTTTCATGTCTCCGTTGGACATGACACACCTCTTTGTAAAAAAATATGCAAATCTATTCTCCAGGATGTAATTAGGAGAACAGTGCCTCTGTATGCCGTCCTCTAGAGGGCAGCCTCCTTAACATCATGCATGACTCAGTTAAAAAGTCTACTATCATGATGCGGATTTAATTGCCAAAGTAGTATTTCTATTCCAAAAGGAACAGATTCCCAGCTATGGACAGCGCTGTTTTGGCCTATTAGTATCCCTGCGCTATGCTGAGGAGGCCCAATGGGCCGAAACAGCGCTGTCCATAGCTGGGAATCTGTTCCTTTTGGAATAGAAATACTAATTTGGCAATTAAATCCGCATCATGATAGTAGACTTTTTAACTGAGTCATGCATGATGTTAAGGAGGCTGCCCTCTAGAGGGCTGCGTACAGAGTGCACTGTTCTCCTAATTACATAATAATTTGCATATATTTTACTCAGAATCCCTAGCGGAGCAGGAATGACTTGTAAGTCTCCGTACTGCCTATGTAGGCACACACTCTCCCTGATGTGTATGATTATTTCTTCTTTGTGTGTGTCATTCCACTCTTGTGACATGGACAATCCAACGTGCTGGCTGTGCCCCTTTGTCAGGCAAAATCAACATATATTGTGCCCAGGTTACTTGTGAAATAACAGAGTCTGGTAGATTGGAGGTCTCAAAGCTATAAGATAAAAGCTGTACGATTTCAAAGATGCCTTTGTGTTACAGACGTCTTGGCTCTTGTACTTTCACTAATAACATGAAATAGACTAAGACAGAACCTTGAGTTGTCCTTGTATGTACATTGTAACAGTGTGTATGTAACAGTACAGTTTAATCTTGAAAGTATGCTGCGGCCTAAGCTCTACATCCCACAGGCTAAGCCCATCTACCAATGTGTCACTGAAACCAGGAAGTAGAGGGGAGAGGAGACAAGAGAGAAGGAGAAACCCTGAGATGGGAAAACCCCTTTAAGGTCTAAGTTTAATTATGTAATATCTAAATGGAACATGATACATGTAGATGTTACAAGATTAACCTGCCTTGTAGTCTTCCCACGGGGAGGTCCATCATTACAAATGAACATTTACACGGTCACTCCATCAAAACCGACTGGATTTGGTTTTCTCCTTTTGGGTTCACTGAAATCTGAGGCCACCGCTCTTCTACCTGCACTGGACCAATATAGATTTCTATCCCCTTTCACCCACTCTATAATTTCGACAATGTGAGCCTCTATTGATTTTCTCACCAGTACGGTTCCGGGTCCTGTGTCACCTGCCTGTGAATGCTTCGTTTTTTGTGCCGACACTAATCCTTTAGATGCTGTGGTCAAAGTGTGCGGCCACTCTCTTTGAATGATCACTGCCCTCTAGATCATCATCGAAGGGCAGCGATCAGTTACTGTAACAACTGGGAACCTATTGAAGGCTCCAGGCCCTTTCCGTAGATCACATATAAATATCAATAAATAATATTAAACATAAAGACATTACGTGTCCGGCGCTCCAAAATGTCTGAACTATTAAAATATAAAAATATTTATCCCATACGATGAATGGTGTAGCAGGGAAAAAAATTGAAATGGCCAAATGGTGACACTTTGTTTCCAATAAAAAAATGGAATAAAAAGAACTGGAACCGTCAGAACTTCCCCACAATGGTATCAATAAAAACGCCATCTCGTCCTGCATAAAAAGACGCCATACCCAGCTCCATGCACATGAATATAAAAAAGTTACATGGAGACACAAAATTTTTTCTCTATTTTGTAAAGTGTTACATTTTTTGGAATGTATCAAAACATTACAAATACTTTATAAATTTAGTATCGTTGTGATCGTCCTGACCCTCCAATAGTCTAAATCCTACCAACCCACTGACATGGCAATCGGGCTACACAACCTTGTCACTCTTCCAAGATCAGAAGAGCATATATAGGTCTGCCCACATGGTAGGCACGCCACTGATGCCCAATGCCCCATATGGTTATTCCATAGCTAAATGGAGGATAACTCATGGAAATACTGCTGTATTTCTATAAAAAATCACTTTATCTACAAACCAAATTCTCATCTTTTGAAACAAATATCAATATACAAGCTTCATCAGTTCCGAATGAAACTCCGCTTCAAAGCCAACGTAACAACGTTTATTTTTCAGGCTATAAATCAATGGGTTCAGCATGGGGACAGCCGCCGTATTGAATAAAGAGAAGAGCTTGTTGGAATCCAAGTCATCCACAGAGATTGGTCTGAGGTATTGACACACAAGGGTTCCATAGAGAAGGATGATGACCATGAGGTGGGAAGAACAGGTACAGAAGGCTTTACGTCGGCCAATGTTGGTTTGGATTTTCAATATGGAAGTAATTATGAACAGATATGGGACGAAAGTGAAAAGAAAGGGAAAAGTTGCTAGAAGAATCCCATTCACGAAAATAAAGAGGTCCAAAAATGAGATGTCATCACATGGGAGCTTCACCAGGGGCATCATGTCACAGAAGAAGTGGTTGATTTTATTGGACCTATAACATGTGTAATGGAAAAGAGTAACAACCAATGGAGAAACTTGAATAAACCCCACGAGCCAGCACGATATAGCCAAGACAACACAAACTCTACGGTTCATGACCGTGTGATACTGTAAGGGGTTACAGATGGCCATGTAACGGTCATGACTCATGGCCGAAAGGATCAGTAGCTCGTCGCTAGTGAGGGATGAGAAGAAATACATCTGCATGAAGCAGTTTAAGGGAGATATGGATTTATCTCCTGATATAAAGTTGGTAAGAATCCTGTGTAACGCGGTGGTAGAGGACGTCATGTCCATAATGGAGAGGTTGGCAAGGAAGAAGTACATGGGGGTGTGTAGATGATTGTCTTTCCAAACTAACAAAGAGTTTTCTGTATTTTCATGACTATGACAATTGTAGATTCACACTGAAGGCATCAAAACTCAGAAGTAACACATGGGATTATAGACTTACCCACAAAGTGTGACACAACTGACAATCTGTCTTATATTCTCGGTTCTTCAAAGTAGCCACCTTTTGCTTTGATTCCTGCTTTGCAAACTCTTGGCATTCTCTAGATGAGCTCCATGAGGTAGTCACCAGAAATGGTCTTCCAACAGTCTTGAAGGAGTTCCCAGAGATGCTTAGCACTTGTTAGCCCTTTTGCCTTCACTCTGCGGTCCAGCTCACCCCAAACCATCTCGATTGGGTTCAGGTCTGGTCATTGTGGTGTAGCACCCCTTCACTCTCCTTCTTGGTCAGATAGCCCTTACACAGCCTGGAGGTGTTTGGGGTCATTGTCCTGTTGAGAAATAAATGATGGTCCAACTAAACGCAAACCGGATGGAATAGCATGCCGCTGCAAGATGCTGTGGTAGCCATGCTGGTTCAGTATGCCTTCAATTTTGAATAAATCCCCAACAGTGTCACCAGCTTGGCACCCCCACACCATCACACCTCCTCCTCCATGCTTCACGGTGGGAACCAGGCATGTAGGGTCCATCTGTTCACCTTTTCTGGGTAGCACAAAAACACGGTGGTTGGAACCGAAGATCTCAAATTTGGACTCGCCAGACCAAAGCAGAGATTCCCACTGGTGTAATGTCCATTCCTTGTGGTCTCTTGTGCTTGTTGCCTGTCCTTAGCAGTGGTTTTCTAGCAGCTATTTTACCATGAAGGCCGGCTGCTGTATAAAGTCTCCTCTTACCAGTTGTTGTAGACATGTGTCTGCTGCTAGAACTCTGTGTGGCATTGACCTGGTCTCTAATCTGAGCTGCTGTTACCCTGCGATTTCTGAGGCTGGTGACTCAGATGAACTTATCCTCCGGAGCAGAGGTGACTCTTGGTCTTCCTTTCCTGGGGTGGTCCTCATCCTCCGCAGCAGAGGTGACTTTTGGTCTTCCTTTCCTGGGGTGGACCTCATGTCAGCCAGTTTCTTTGTAGCATTTGATAGTTTTTGCAACTGCACTTGGGGACACTTTCAAAGTTTTCCCAATTTTTCAGACTGACTGACCTTCATTTCTTAAAGTAATGATGGACATTCTTTTTTCTTTACTTAGCTGCTTTTTTCTTGCCATAATACAAATTCTAAGAGTCTATTCAGTAGGACTATCAGCTGTGTATCCACCTGACTTCTGCACAACACAACTGATGGTCCCAACCCCATTTAGGGGGCATAAAATCCCATTTATTACACCTGACAGGGTGCATAACCATTTCCGGTGACTACCTCATGAAGCTCATCAAGAGAATGCCAAGAGTGTGTAAAGCAGGGATCAAAGCAAAAGGTGGCTACTTTGAAGAACCGAGAATATAAGACAGATTTTCAGTTGTGGTCACACTTTTTTGTTAAATATAAAATTCCTCATGTGTTAATTCATAGTTTTGATGCTTTCAGTGTGAATCTACAATTGTCATAGTCGTGAAAATACAGAAGGTGTGTCCAAACTTTTGGTCTATTCACACAGTAGGGTAGTACAAAGGAGTAGGTTGGGATTTTTCAACATACATTTCCAATAGGGGCAACACCGTGGCTCAGTGGTTAGCACTGCAGCCTTGCAACGCTGGAGTCCTGGGTTTGAATCCTGCCAGGAACAACATCTGCAAGGAGTTTGTATGTTTTCCCCGTGTTTGCGTGGCTTCTACAAAGACATACCGATGGGAAAAAAAAAATTACACTGTGATCCCTATATCATATATCCCCATATGGGGCTCACAATCTACATTAACCCCCCTCCCCCCAAAACATACACCTTCAATAGACGTCTCTGAAATAAAAGGGCACAAAGCATTTCCATCCCACACCAAGACTAGAAATGGGTGAACCAACTCGTACCAAGACGGATTTGACCTTATTATTCCAAATCTTTTGTTTTTTTAAGAAACTGAACAAATGAAGAATTGTCTCAAGTGAACTAAAATGGACATCACATTGTCGCTTCAGACCCCAGAGTATAATAGATGTAGGCCCAGTGGAAGTGAAAAATAAATTTAAAAAATTAATAATTACTTTCTGTTACCTTTCCGTTACGGCATCAGGCGTTTCCGGATGCTGCGAGGAGGCTCCAAATAGGTAAGGGCAGGTGGGTATGAATGTTTTTAAACACTTTTTTACTATACCTCCCTATGCAAAAAACTAAAAAATAAAAATATAAGGGTACAGTTCATTTCTTTTCTCATCCCCCTTTCATTAAAAAAAATTCCAAACAGTATCATTTATACAGATGTGTATTTTACTACCAACTCTCTCAACTGGATACGTCCAGATATGTGTAACATTAGGCGATATCACAAAGTGAAGTGCTGTCTATCCTATATGTGTCTCGGTGCAGGCACCCACTGATTAGAGTGTGAATTTCAGATTTTCATGGGTTTGTGTGTTACCATATCTCAAAATTGTTGTCATGAGAAATTGGCGTCCTTAACCAAACTAGAGCTAAGAGTGGACACACCTTGATGTAATCCAGCGCCAATGAAAAATTCATCTCATCCTGTAAAAAATGAGACCCCATCAAAGAAATAGTAGAGGAAAGGTAAAACAGCAACACAAAGTACAAACAATCCTTCTTCATTAAGGTGAAACAGGTCTAATAATGTAATGTAATAATGATGTAACTATTTCTTATCTTAAGGCTTATACATCGGCATCCACCGTCTTACAGAGGACATCACAGCTTTATATCTTTGTTATATATATCACATTTGTACACAAATTGACAACGGTATAAGCCCCAGAGCAGTTGTCAATCCCATACCTGCCCATGTACTGCAGGGTCTGTCTTCACTATTACATGTCACTGATCATATTCCTTTATAGTCTTCTGTATTAGTCTGAGGAGTTCAGCTGCCTCTGGAGATCTGTCTCTAAGGATATTAGTACAGACGATGCAAACTATTACCAGTCAAGTTCTTTGGTAAAACTTTTCATACCAAGGACAAGAAAAGTTTTATATATATATATATATATATATATATATATATATATATATATATATATGTAAAATTTGGGTGCTTTAAACTATTAATTTTTCATAATTCAAGTTATCATGTTGTTTTGTTTCAATACATTACATTTTACGTGCAGTACCCTGACTGTCCTCATGGTGTGCTGTTCTGCTTAGTCACGGCACTAGAAGTATTCTCTTTCAGACATTAATAGCAAACTATTGGATTGTGCCATCTAGTGGTAGACTTGTGCACTGTACGAATTTTCTTTTTCTTTTTAGTCGACAAAACACGAATGACACACAGTGTATGAGGGTCACAGTAAGAACGTTACAATAATATTAATATTACACTACAGCATACACTGGAAACATTGTTCTTATTTCTTTCTTACAGTTGTACAATTCTATCCCATTTTGCATTTTGTTTTTATGGCTTTCAGTCAGTTATGTCACCACTTTTAGTAAACAAAATACCATATTCATGAAATAAACTATTTACCTATGTAAGCAGATGGCCGGTCAGGTAATGGAGGGGATGTAAGCGGATGGCCGGTCAGGTAATGGAGGGGGTGTAAGCGGATGGCTGGTCAGGTAATGGAGGGGGTGTAACGGATGGCCGGTCAGGTAATGGAGGGGTGTAAGCGGATGGCCGGTCAGGTAATGGAGGGGGTGTAAGCCGATGGCCGGTCAGGTAATGGAGGGGGTGTAAGCCGATGGCCGGTCAGGTAATGGAAGGGGTGTAAGCCGATGGCCGGTCAGGTCATGGAGGGGGTGTAAGCCGATGGCCGGTCAGGTCATGGAGGGGGTGTAAGTCGATGGCCGGTCAGGTAACGGAGGGGGTGTAAGCCGATGGCCGGTCAGGTAACGGAGGGGGTGTAAGCGGATGGCCGGTCAGGTAACGGAGGGGGTGTAAGCCGATGGCCGGTCAGGTAATGGAGGGGGTGTAAGCCGATGGCCGGTCAGGTAATGGAGGGGGTGTAAGTCGATGGCCGGTCAGGTAATGGAGGGGGTGTAAGCCGATGGCCGGTCAGGTAATGGAGGGGGTGTAAGCCGATGGCTGGTCAGGTAATGGAGGGGGTGTAAGCCGATGGCTGGTCAGGTAATGGAGGGGGTGTAAGCAGATGGCTGGTCAGGTAATGGAGGGGGTGTAAGCCGATGGCTGGTCAGGTAATGGAGGGGGTGTAAGCAGATGGCTGGTCAGGTAATGGAGGGGGTGTAAGCCGATGGCTGGTCAGGTAATGGAGGGGGTGTAAGCCGATGGCCGGTCAGGTAATGGAGGGGGTGTAAGCCGATGGCTGGTCAGGTAATGGAGGGGGTGTAAGCCGATGGCCGGTCAGGTAATGGAGGGGTAGTAAGCGGATGGCCGGTCAGGTAATGGAGGGGGTGTAAGCCGATGGCTGGTCAGGTAATGGAGGGGGTGAACATTTCCCCCAGACTACTCAGGTGAGATGAGAAAACTCCAGAAAGAACATTTCTCAGCAGATAACTTTTGTCTGCTGAGAGTTATTTCAAAGTTCCAGTTACTGAGATGGATTTTTAGACGTGACAGGTAGGTTGGTGTTACGGTTCCGTGTGAAAATATAAAAAATAGTATTTTAACCAGGGAACCGCTAGACTGCAGGTCACTGCAGTGAGGTCCACAAGCCTCTGGGGCGGCGGTGTGTCTGGACAAGCTGCAGTACTGCATTAGTATGTACAGGGGTAACACACATACACCAGTTAATTTCACTGGAGAAAAGAGGCAGTGCAGCTCCTAATGTGAACAGGGCTGCAAAGGGAATTCACCGCAGTTAACCTCACTGGGTGAATGGTGTGGGTGCGGCTTTAATGTACACTAGCCGCCATGCAAGACTAACTCCAGTTAACCTCACTGGGTGAGAGGTGTGTGTGCGGCTCTAAAGTGAACTAGCTGCCAGAAAGGACTCACTCCAGTTCACCTCACTGGGTGAGTGGTGTGTGTACAGCTCTTAATGGAGATTAGCTGCAATAGCCGCACACCAGTAACCTTTACCCATGACCTCACCGGGCATGCTCAGTGTGGCAAAAACAGGACTTAGCCTCTGAGCAGCTCTGAAATGTCCGAGCATGCTCAGTAGGGGGAAAACTGGACATATACTCCAGTCGCCTCACTGCATGAAAGCGAGGGCGAGAGTTGGACTGACCCGCAGGTGGCGCTGTGCGCCGGGACGGAGACCTGCGAGACCCGATCCTAACAGTTGGTAGTGGGACCTGTCATTCCACCACCCTCCAGTCCACACTTTGGGGATGTTCCGGCAGCGACTCAGCTGCAGAGAGTCTCCTCATCAAGGAGGCTTGGTAGCTTCATGTACGTCTCCAGGGCCCTGTTGCAGTGCCTGGTGTACTTACCTCGGCACCTCTATGTTACAAGTTGAATTCATGGGACCCCATCATGGTACGCGACCGCTAAAAACCAATCACAGGACCAATCACAGGGCTCAGGAGTGACCTGGGGCTACTTATGTCACCCAGGAGTTCAGAAGACATCTGTCAAAGAACAGATACCATGGTCAAGCCCAGGAGAGCTGAGGAAAGGAGAATACAAGTGGAAACTTTTGGAAATTTTTGGAAAGTTCAAAACAAACCCAGCTTATTATGAACCAGCTATCTCATCTCTACTCCATATGGTTACTGAACAAAACACACCATGCATTGTCCAATATTACAAGTGATACCGCTATACAAGTCCCAAATAGACAATAAATTCTACCGCTACCATTACATAATGTCTGACTAATATCACCATAGTGATACTGAATAAAACCCCCATACAAAGTATTACCACCACCATTACAGTGGCCATACATAGATGATGTGGACGCCATAACAGTAATGACAGTATGAGTAAAGCTGACATCTCGGAGTGCAGTAGTTGGGTCCCCGGGGTCCCCCAAGGTGGTGGAAGCCCCTGTAATAACCTTGGAATTCTATGGAGGACACATGTATGTACAGTAATAATAGTCTGTGTGTACAGGGGGAATAAGGACTAATTAAAAGTGTCACCCATCCCGGTGTTTACATTGATAACTATATGTAATCTCACCAGGGACTGATGTTTACATTCAATATACTAATTAGTACTAACGAGCCGTCCACCTCCGCACACACGGGCACAGGGGGGTATAAATAGCACCAGATGGAAGAGGCCACATTGTTACACAAAGTAGATGAAACGCCACAAAGTTATATCATTAAACGACGACCGAAATGATTTACATTATGGAGGGGCTAAAAGGTAAGAGGCGTCATGGAGAGAATTAACAAATTGTAGATTGTTTTATTTAGACCCGTGAAAAAAGTGAATTGAATAATTTTTCTAATTTTTTTTGTCATTTTTTAAAAACTCTTCCAGTAAATTGCAATATTTATTTTTACTGTTATTAAGTTGTCCTTGATTTTTGCTACTTTTATTGTATCTATTACTACTATTAATTGTTGCATTTTTTTTATTTTCTATTTTTTTTTTAATTACCTTTATATTACATTACAATATAATATAAATTGGAATAGGATGCTGATATTTATACGGCCAAAGACCAGCAGGCATCCGGTGAAATTTGGTAAGTTTGCCGCACTTGAGAATAACAGGATGGATGGAATATATTAGTTTTTTTTTATTTCTTTATTTCTTTCCTTTACAATCTCATTCAATTCTAATTTTATTTTATACAATGATATATTGTAATTTTTTGTCATTTTTGTATTTTTTTTTTTGTCATTTTTGTAAATTTTGTAAGAAATTGTATCAACATTCCAATCTTTTTACAGAATTGGATAAAGGAGATGATATATTTTAAAATACTGTAATGTAAGCACCGGAGCGGGGATTTATGGGACACCCCAGGAAATAACAAACTACAGTCCTATGAAAAAGTTTGGGCACCCCTATTAATCTTAATCATTTTTAGTTCTAAATATTTTGGTGTTTGCAGCAGCCATTTCAGTTTGATATATCTAATAACTGATGGACACAGTAATATTTCAGGATTGAAATGAGGTTTATTGTACTAACAGAAAATGCGCAATATGCATTAAACCAAAATTTGACCAGTGCAAAAGTATGGGCACCCTTATCATTTTATTGATTTGAATACTCCTAACTACTTTTTACTGACTTACTGAAGCACAAAATTGGTTTTGTAACCTCAGTGAGCTTTGATCTTCATAGCCAGGTGTATCCAATCATGAGAAAAGGTATTTAAGGTGGCCAATTGCAAGTTGATCTCCTATTTGAATCTCCTCTGAAGAGTGGCATCATGGGCTACTCAAAACAACTCTCAAATGATCTGAAAACAAAGATTGTTCAACATAGTTGTTCAGCGGAAGGATACAAAACGTTGTCTCAGAGATTTAACCTGTCAGTTTCCACTGTGAGGAACATAGTAAGGAAATGGAAGACCACAGGGACAGTTCTTGTTAAGCCCAGAAGTGGCAGGCCAAGAAAAATATCAGAAAGGCAGAGAAGAAGAATGGTGAGAACAGTCAAGGACAATCCACAGACACCTCCAAAGAGCTGCAGCATCATCTTGCTGCAGATGGTGTCACTGTGCATCGGTCAACTATACAGCGCACTTTGCACAAATAGAAGCTGTATGGGAGAGTGATGAGAAAGAAGCCGTTTCTGCACGTACGCCACAAATAGAGTTGCCTGAGGTATGAAAAAGCACATTTGGACAAGCCAGCTTCATTTTGGAAACAAAAATTGAGTTGTTTGGTTATAAAAAAAAGGCGTTATGCATGGCGTCCAAAAAGAAACAGCATTCCAAGAAAAACACATGCTACCCACTGTAAAATTTGGTGGAGGTTCCATCATGCTTTGGGGCTGTGTGGCCAATGCCGGCATCGGGAATCTTGTTAAAGTTGAGGGTCGCATGGATTCCACTCAGTATCAGCAGATTCTTGAGAATAATGTTCAAGAATCAGTGACGAAGTTGAAGTTACGCCGGGGATGGATATTTCAGCAAGACAATGATCCAAAACACCGCTCCAAATCCTCAGGCATTCATGCAGAGGAACAATTACAATGTTCTGGAATGGCCATCCCAGTCCCCAGACCTGAATATCATTGAACATCTGTGGGATGATTGGAAGCGGGCTGTCCATGCTCGGCGACCATCTAACTTAACTGAACTTGAATTGTTTGTCCAAAATACCTTTATCCAGGATCCAGGAACTGATTAAAAGCTACAGGAAGCGACTAGAGGCTGTTATCTTTGCAAAAGGAGGATGTACTAAATATTAATGTCACTTTTCTGTTGAGGTGCCCATACTTTTGCACCGGTCAAATTTTGGTTTAATGCATATTGCGCATTTTCTGTTAGTACAATAAACCTCATTTCAATCCTGAAATATTACTGTGTCCATCAGTTATTAGATATATCAAACTGAAATGGCTGTTGCAAATACCAAAATATTTAGAACTAAAAATGATTAAGATTAATAGGGGTGCCCAAACTTTTTCATAGGACTGTACTTGCGAATGTCTACTGATGATTTCACCTTAAACTCAAATAGGTTACTTGTGGATGGACCGATAAGAAACATAGTGGACAAGTGATCGGCTCAAGAGTCTGCTACAAATGGAGTGATCTTCAGCTAGAACCATAGGGCTAAATCATACATGAGAACCTGGGCCCATCAGTGGGTTTTCCTTAGAGCAAATCTCTCATGGGCCCGATCCTAAATATCACCGGTCGTTTCGTTTTACATTTTGCACAGAATCTTTATTGTTTACGTGTCTACTGATTTCCAAGTTTGGATGAAATCGAATCCAACAGAATATACAAATCTACACTGTTTGTCCCCTTTTTACAGATCCCAAAACCAGACAATGAACGTAAATCCTACAAACCACACTATGGTGGCCTTCTTTATTATTAAAGGGATATCCAATGTAGCAGAACTGCAGCTTCCAATATTCCTCCTGGTTCTCCTGATATATCTTGTAACTCTTGGTGGTAATATGGCCATCTTCCTGCTGGTATGTTTTGACCATCACCTCCACACTCCCATGTATTTCTTCTTGGCCAACTTGTCCATTGTGGACATGTCTTCATCGACTATCACTCTACATAAGGTTCTCTTGGTCTTCATCTCGGGGAATAATGCCATGTCCTTTTCTGGTTGTATCACCCAAATGTACCTTTTTGCCTCCGTTACCGGTCATGAACTCTTTATTCTGGCAGTGATGAGTTATGACCGCTATGTAGCCATACGTAACCCTTTGCGTTATCACACTGTCATGACCAGTAGAGTTTGTGGTCTTTTGGCCTCTTGCTCCTGGGTGTTGGGTTTCTTACTAGTCATTCCTCCAGTTATTATTGTCTCCGGTTTTACTTGTTTTACCTCCAACCACATTGACCACTTCTTCTGTGACATTGTGTCTGTTGTAAGGTTGACCTGCAGTGACACCTTGATACTAGAGATCCTGAACCTCACCGAAGGACTGGTCTTAGCCACACTCTTGCCCTTCATTTTGACCTTTGTACCCTATGTCTTTATCATATCAACCATAGTGAAGATCCCTACCAGATCTGGAAGAAGGAAGGCTTTCTACACCTGCTCCTCACACCTGACCGTGGTGACCATTCTCTATATCATCCTGATCTGTCAGTATATATTACCAACCACGGCCAGCGCTGCCGATAAAAAGTTCTTCTCCCTTTTCAACACGGCTGCCGTTCCAATGCTAAATCCACTGATCTACAGCCTAAAAAACAAGGACGTGAAATCGGCTCTGAGACGATGGTTTATGAAGAGCAGAATCGGGCGAGCAAACACATTGGTTTCTTTAAGGTGGTAACTTTTCGTTTGGGCTGCAATGAGATATGATAGATATTATATATGTGTAGCTGCTATGTCTGGGGGAGGGGGGGGGGGGATCTACACGTCCAAAGCCTTCCTCCGACAGTCCCTACTTGGCCATTGCTCTCCAGAATGATGATGACCATTATCAAGATGACCAGTAACCAATGAGCGCTTCCAGAATGATACATTGTTATTTATATAGCACCAGGATATTCCTTAGCACATTGGTTTGAGGGTCTTGACCTTTATAGTGATCTGTAATTGACCTCGATATCACGATATTATCAGTCTCCTGTTTTCTATGTTAATTGTCTTAGTATGTTCTGTGTTCTCTTTATATGTAATGTATTATCTATGGGTTTTTATTTCTTTTTGTTACAGTATATGATCTGTGTTTTTGATGTGTTTTATCATATAATACTATATTGATAGTGTATATTAAATACATATAATACATAATAAAATATATTTTGCTCAATAACTTGACATTGTCTTTGTGGAACTGACACTGCGACATCTGCCTGAACTTTGTGTTTCTTTGTGGTTTCTCGTGAAGATTTCCAGACTTCTTTTGCAGTTTCTTCTACACAGTCCTGTTCTCATATACACTACACTATAAGTGAGTATCAATGAGTAAAGTCTACAAGTATTACCAATAGAGCTTGTCTCCATATGGCCTTAGAATAAATTTGGTGGAATTTGCCCCGGACCCACCATGGAAAATCCACCGTCGATAGAGTTCCTACGGTTCCAATGGTTGGCTCAGGTGGAATCTTCCCGAAGATCGATACATTGATTCCATTTAAAATTGATTCCAATAGGATATTTTGTGTCAGATTCCAGATCAAAAATTTTACGATGTGAGCCTTTCCTTTTTTCCCTTCACACTAGCTGACTGTTCAGATTACCATTTACTAGCTGGTCGTCTTCGTCTCTTCCTCTAGCGGCTCTTCAGGGTTCAGTCCTAGGTCTTCCTTTATTTTCTAACCTATCACCAGATTTGGCTTTCAATACCGTCTCTTTGTTGATGACTAAGGATGGGTGAATCCATTCATTTAGAACCAGATTAAACCTAAAATTTCTAAAAGTTAAACACTTATACTCACCTCGCCTCCCCTCTCCAGGGCATCCTCTTCTGGCCTCTGTCTGACATGTCCTGGGGTCATTGCTACTTGTGATTGGGCCTCAAAAGTCTCATAGGGTGTGCCATGTGTCATGACATTATGGGGCATTCCCCATGTGACTACAGAGGGCCAATCACAGGCTTCAGTGGTGACCCCCAAGGTCTTGATGTCAGGCAGAGGCCAAAACAGGCCTGAAAAGGATGTCAGAGTCTGCCAGACGCTGAAAAGATGCGACTTAGCAGCACTGTAAGTGACCGTCTGCTTCACCCCAAGTGTGAGAAGGAGCTATCGCAGGTCCTTCCTTCCAACCGCGATCAGGCTGTATAATCTACATCAGTCCAAGCGAAGACTCTGCACAGAGAACTAAATGATCCTGAGTCTTTCTTTTCTTCTTAGTTACTCTGACTCCTGGTATCTTTTCTACCTGCTATGAGCTTGTATGTGTCTTTCTTGTAATATATTACTGTATTATCCCTGCTGCTGTAACACACTGAATTTCCCCATGGTGGGACTATTAAGGGATTATCTTATCTTATACTTTATTTTTTTTCTACTTTTTACCTGTCCCAGAAGGGGACTTGAACCTGGGATCTGCTGATCCCCAGTGCAATGTACTACAATACATCATACTTAGGCTCCCTCTCTGCCGTTGCTCGGCCTCCTGGCTGCCATGGACACTCTTTGCAGGGGATCTGAGGGTTGCTGATGGTTATTGATGATGGTATCTGGGGGGTTAAAACTGCTGAAGCCACAGTACTTTCTGACTCTAGTATCTACTCCCAGGTCTCGGTTATCTATAAGTGTGAACTATAAGGTCAGAGCGTAATGGGAAGGGGTAAAAAAAAAAAAATACTAGAAATCTTGCAATTCCAACTCTTGCCACTAAGCCTAATACACTCTGTGACTTCCTGTTTCCTATAGAAGGACCATGGGCCATAGACACAATGGTCTGGAGTAGACTCTATGCACTTGCATGGAGAGTTTACTAGGCATGCTCTGTGACCTCTGCAGAGGTCATTGTATAGGGGGAGAGATGTGACATCACCTATTGTGACGGTGGATTCCATGTTATCTACATGTACACGATTGCTGTGCCCTTCAGTGTGCTGTAAGTGATGTGACTGCTGCAAAGAAACCTTGTACAGAAAACAGGAAGTCTCAGCAGATTATAAGACCTAGTGGACAAATTCAGAACTGCAGGATTTTTTTTTAAATAGATAACATGGAAATTTTTTAAATTGGCACAAAAAAGGATTTAAAACTATTTTTGTGGTAAAACTTTATTAAAAAAAAAAAAAAGTCATGTTCTGGTGCCCCAGTGTCCATGGTTTCCATGTGTAAACACTAGATGCATTGACCACTCACTCTATAGTTCTCGAAAATTGCAGCAATCACGTGATTTACCTACATCGCCATCTGTCCCCAGCTGCATCTTGTTATGGATGTGCAGGTGCAGAGATTATGGTGGTTGCATCTGTGCAAGGGCTGAACAGCGGAGATGAGGATTAAGCTAGATATAGTCACATGGATAAATCATGTGACCAGCACCAGAGTGTTTATACAGGAATCTCATAGCCAGCAGAAATACTTAAAGGGGTTGCCCAGAAATAAATAAAAAATTCATGTAGGCTCAGACAAGGTGGAAAAAATACTCACCTGTCCCTGGTGCTCCGGTGTCCCAGACCACACTCCTGTCCTGCAGTGCCCAGGAGCCTTGAAGGTGCACAGGACTAGCCAGCGGCCTAGGACACTGGAGTGCTGAGGACTGCTGAGTAGTTGTTTTTTCACCTTACCCGGCTACTCATATTTAGACAACAATAAGGGGGTGTTCACACTACCGTCTGTGTCCAACAGGTAGTGTCCGCTCCTAGTGTCCACTCAAAATCTGGCACGGGCATTAGGAGTGGACACTAGCTGTGTCCGTGACACCTGTGATTTATTTCAATGGGCATCGGGTGCGTTCTTTTGCACTCCGTGCCCTTCCTTCACTGTCAAGATGTCCGACTTTTCAAGCGGACAGAAAAACCCGACATGCAGGGTTCTTCTGTCTGCTTGAGAAGTCGGACATCTTCACTTGCGGACAGGAAAGGACGGGCACGGAGTGCAAAAGAACGCACCCGATGCCCATTGAAATAAATCACAGGTGTCATGGACACAGCTAGTGTCCGCTCCTAATGTCCGTGCCAGATTTTGAGTGGACACTACCTGTCGGACACAGACGGTTGTGTGAACGCTCCCTAAGAAAATAAGTAAATTAACAAAAATATTTCCTAAGTAAAACTTTCCTGATGATCAAATGGTTGAGGGTACAAAGAGAAGGTGATATTCTATTCTCTGGTGGATAATACTTGGTGAGATATGGTAGAAGATGCTTCATTATTTTATTTCCCAGTAGTTTGAGACAAAAGGTTCAAAGAATATTTTTTCTTGAGGGTCTTGTATAAATGGAAAGTCGTATTGGTGTTAGAGTACATTAAGGAGGTTAGTGTGTCTTCATATGAGAAGAACACCTCATCCCACTAAGGTGGATTGTACCAGTCTAGTCTTGTCTCAGTGACCACTGCAGCAGAAGAATGAAAAGCAACCTGTGCCATCTGGAGAGCTGTTAGAGATGAGCCAGATACCACAAGTGCCATGTGGAGGAGACAAAACCAAAGTCCTGAGAGTCGCCTGCGGAGTGAGGTGGCAGAGGGGGCAGTATAGCAGGCAGAGAGACCATGTGGGCAGGGAGACTTCCTCCTGCATAAGTGCTACATAAGCTGAAAAGTCAGGTCTGCAGATGGAAGACGTCTCTGGCAGAAAGGCCAATGCTTCTGGGTCTAATGGTAGAACAGACTCTGGCCCACTCCACAGTCCCTGGGAGCCCTGAAGACACCTCAGACCCAAGGAGAGACCTTTTCCATAGTCCTGCACCAGGTTGGCCCACAGCACTGTCTGCAAATAGTCTTATAGACTGTAAACTTCTGGATGTAACTGCCAAGTGTATGTGCCCTCACACTGAGAGACTGCAACCACCAGGCATGCCAGCCATGAAAACATGTTTTAAGTGAAAGTGCCATGTAATGTTACCAAGGATTGCAAGTACGCGTCCACCTGACATCTTTCCACTCCATCCTGTCCCCTGCAAGCATGCATCTCTATCTCTTGGGCCACTCCTTCATCTGCACTTAGATTGTAAGCTCTTGAGAGCAGACCCTCACTCCTATTGTTTGTATGATTTAGTTGGTGTATACGTACAGTTAACCAATTGAAATGCTGAGGACTTTGGGAGAATGGCTACTGCATGCGAGGCTTCGTCCCCATTGATGAGGATAAGCCCACTTTTTGTGCATTTTGCACCTCCTGTTGTTCATGTCATGTGTTAAACTATATCAATAAATAATAATAAATAATATAATAATAAATAATAATAATAATAATAATAACAACAACTAATAATAATGATGATATTTCACAATAATGAATAATAATTGGTATAATAATAATAATAATAATAACAATAATAATAATAACAATAACAATAATAATAATAACAATAACAATAATAATAACAACTAATAATAATGATGATATTTCACAATAATTAATAATAATTGGTATAATAATAATAATATAATAATAATAATAATAATAATAATAATAACAATTATTATTATTATTATTATTAGGCTATGGGGCCGTATGGCTTGGGATATACTTGTTAATATATTATATTAATAATCCTTTGTTACAATGGCTTTATTATCACTATAAACAATAACATCTCCGCTCAGTGAAGGAAACCTCATTTCTAGCGATCATCTGTTGACATGTTTTTATGATATTTAATTACTAGGAAAGTCCCGACGGGCGTTTATGGGTCTGAGACGACGATCCCTAGAGATCAATTATACATGTATTGTATATCGATCCTATTATATATATATAAGGCAGCTGACCTGATACATAGAAATACAGTAACACGGTTGGATTCTATGAGAGAATATAACATGATACAATGTTACAGCAGATGTTATAAGAGCTGAAATATTATACCAGTAATAATCTAGTGATCCTTATCTGATAGTGAAGCTTCATAGAGGATTTGTCGTTCTGCTGTCTGATGTCTTCTGCTGTTCTTGGCTCTGAGGGTCCTGTGGGATTGTCTATGGGACAGACAGGACCCTTAAATTATAAGGAAGTGGATGTGCCCGAAACGGCCAAGAAATGACCGGCCAGAGCAGGTAACTGAGGTAAGTCCTGTCTACTGCTCCTTGCTGTAACATCTGTGTTATTCATATATCTTCTATGACATCTTAGAAGGTCTACTCAAGATTTTTGCAGGACATATTCAGCTTTCATGATGTCATGATGTCAGTTTCAGTTCCTCAGCATCACATACACCATGACCCTTAACTATCATCTCCTACTGGACTCCCCTTCTATCAGTAAATGAGGTCTAGGCATCAAAAATACAATATAAGAGCCCGATTTCAGCCATTTTTTAAGATGCAATTTTGGCACAGTTTGGTGCATCTTGGCATATTTGAGCCAAAGAAAGGCAACCAAAAGATGGTATAGACATAGACAACACAGTTCTAAAGATATGCCAGATTTATCATCCAGCATCAGCCACTGTGATAAATCTGGTGGATCTTAAGACTGATTGTCTACCTATTAGTAAATCAGGGCTATTGGACATAGGACAATGACATTAATGGCAACTTGGTAAAACCCTTTAAATACCATGTGGTACCTTCACCCACCCAAAAGCATCACATGAAACTCCTTGATTGGATACAAAATCTGCAATAGACCCCATCCACTATATTCATTTATAACACCAGTGTATTTTATCTGGTAGAGGGGCCTTAGGACCTCCTCAGCCCCAGGGTCTATGTGGGGGGTACACAGGTAGCGTGTGTGTTGGTCATTCCAACACAGGGAAATACACAAAAGACCAACGCAGGGCACCAGCCTCTATTATTAACAATGATGATGTTTTCTAACATGTCCAACATCTCAAAAATTCTCAAAAACTGGAAAATTCTTGATGAAAGATTATTAATGAGGATATTTTTTCCATTGCAGAGTCATACATCATGCTTCCAAATTCTACAGACCATACCTTGATAACATACTTCATCATTAAAGGAATCACAGATGTCCCCGAGCTCCAAGCGCCCGTCTTCCTCCTGGTTCTTCTCATTTACCTCATCACATTTGGTGGCAATATGACAATATTTCTGCTGATCTGTATGGACCATCATCTCCACACTCCCATGTATTTCTTCCTGGCCAATCTGTCCATTGTGGACTTATCTTCTAGCACCATCACCTTACATAAGGTCCTTCTCATCTTCATAACTGGTGATAACAGGGTTTCCTACCTTGCTTGTATAACTCAGATGTACATTTTTGCTTCTCTGATTGGTCATGAACTTCTCATTTTGGCTGCTATGAGCTATGATAGATACGTCGCCATCTGTAATCCTCTACGTTACCATGCCATCATGAACCGTAGGGTGTGCGGTCTACTATGTTCTTCTTGTTATTTACTCGGTTGTCTCCAAGTCCTTGCCCAGGTTGTCATCTTCTCAGGCTTCTCGTGCTATAGGTCCAATGAGATCAACCACTTCTTCTGTGATATCATACCTCTCATGAAAATTATTTGCAATGACTCCTCCGTCTTGGAGATGGTGCTCTTCATCCAAGGACTATTTGTTATCACTCTGCTGCCCTTTGTCCTCACGATGATCCCATATGGGTTCATTATATCAGCCATCTTGAAGATCAATTCCAGAAGAGGAAAGCAAAAAGCTTTTTACACCTGTTCCTCGCATCTTATGGTGGTCACCCTTCTCTATGTGACTTTTATCTCCCAATACTTGACCCCACCTTCACATGGGTCATTGAACTCCAAGAAGTTTTTCTCACTTTTTAACACAGCTGCCGTCCCCATGTTAAACCCCCTGATCTATAGTTTAAAGAACAGAGACGTGAAGTCAGCTATGAGGAGAAGGCGGACGTTCTGTACAGCCATGTGATTGTATGTAATATTCTGTGCTAATAATACATTCTATCCACTAAGTATACATGAACATTGTAGAAATCTGGCATTTTTCTTTAAAAAAAAATGAACGCAATAAATATCACTTTAATCCAATGTAATCCAATCTGGTAATCCAAATAAATCTGTTATTCTTGTATATGAAGTAATGGGGGAATATGAGATTTGACATGGCTAGAAGCGAAAGATTGAGCAATGGTGTAATAGTAAATACATACAGTATAAGATACGATAAGATAAAATAAGATAATCCTTTAATAGTCCCACAATGGGGAAGATAGGTCAGGGTGTATATGTCCTATTTACAGGGGTTCCTGCTCTAGATAACTCATATACCCCATTTGGTGGCCTCTCTTGTTCCGAATTTTATTCTTTTCATCCAAATGCAGATTAGTTACAAAAAGTATCTGTTGTGAACCAAATGCAATACAAGACAGATAGTTAGTGACCAGGTGAGGTAAAATGCCCTTCAAATCAAAGTAGAACTAGGCCCCAGAGGTCTTCACCAGAGCCCCTGATGGTGGAGATGGACTTGGTTGACTTTGAGGCCCAGAAACACAGACACACAGAGGGCACCAAACACAAGGCACACCACAAGTCAAGGCAGGAACCAGAAACTCAAAAATCACTCACTTCAGCAGGTGTGTAAGCCGATGGAATTGGCAGCAGAGATTGACACAGTTGTAGGAGTACTCCAGAAGATGGCAGAAGCACTGGAGACGTGTCGTACTAGCCGGGTTGGCACCAGGAGGTCATGCAGTACCAAAGGATGAGACGTAAATGTAGTCAGACAAGCTAGGTCAATCACTAGAGGTCACGTAATACAGAAGGACAAGACGTAAGCATAGTCAGACAAGCTGGGTCAATCTCTGGAGATCACCTAGTATAGAAGGACAAGACGTAAGGGTAGTCAGGCAAACCAGGTCAAACACTGGAGGTCATGTAGTGCAGAAGGACAAGACGTAAGGGTAGTCAGGCAAACCAGGTCAAACACTGGAGGTCATGTAGTGCAGAAGGACAAGACGTAAGGGTAGTCAGGCAAACCGGGTCAAACACTGGAGGTCATGTAGTACAGCAGGACAAGACGAAAGGGTAGTCAGGCAAACCGGGTCAAACCCTGGAGGTCATGTAGTGCAGAAGGACAAGACGTAAGGGTTGTCAGGCAAACCGGGTCAAACCCTGGAAGTCACGCAGTACAGAAACGCAAGGAGAAGTGGTCTAGAAGTCAAGCAGGGTAACAACAAGAGGCAATAATGGAGGTACAAATTTGGCAGGCAGGAATCGTATTCAGGAGATTAAATGGGTAGTTCAGATAGCAGGACACCAGAAGAGCGCAGGGAGGAGTTGACAGACAGGACAAGCTGAATAGCCAGCGGCAGGACAGAACTTAACTTGAATAGGCTCCAGCTCGCCGCATGACACCTTGCTCCTAAAATCCATGGTTCAGTAAAGAAGAGGAGTCCGGCAACTCCCGCAAGCTACTGCAGAGGTTCCAGTCTTCCACCCGAAGAACCTGGAAGTAGCGGGCCAGGGACCGGAAGATGATAGGGATGGCAACCTCTACAGATGATTGGTCCAGTGATCGGCTTTCTTCTCACACCCATCAGATATTTATGGCCTATCTGGAGGAGAGCACCTTTAAACATGGTGCCTGATCAGTAGCTGAGGGGGAACCATAACTGTGAGATCTCTACTTCTTTACACAATGCAGTGCCTATTATTAGTGACGTCTGATCACAGACCCTTAACCAAGCAGATTCCCTCGGTGGTTTTGGGTAGAAGAGAGGGGTTGTTATTTTATTCCCGGTGGGTCTAGGGGAGAAGAAGGGGGTTGTCATTTTTTTCCACGTGAGTCTAGGGTAGAAGAGGGAGATGATATTTTATTCCCTGGTGGTCTAAGATAGAAGATGGGCTTGATTTTTTATTCCCTGAGTGGCCTGGGTAGAATAGGATTTTTTTTATTTTATTCCCTGGGGGACTAGGGTGGAAGAGGGGACCTTTATTTTATTCCCTGTGGGTCTACAGTAGAAAAGGGAGTTATTTTATTCCCAGTGTGTCTAGGGTAAAAGAAGGGGTTATTATTTTATTTTATGAGGGTCTATGAGGGGGTGGTTATTTCATTCCCTGTAGGTCTAGGGGAAAAGAGGGGGTTATTATGTGATTTCCTGTGAGAATAGGGTAGAAGAGGAATTTTATATTTTTATTCCCTGTGGGTCTATGATAGTAGTAGGGACTAGGATAAAAGAAGTGGTTGTTATTTTATTCCCTGGTGGTCTAGGGTAGGAGAGTGGGTTTTTCATTTATTCCCTGTGGGTCTATGGTTGTAGAGAGAGTTATTTTATTCACTTGAGGTCTAGCGTAGAATAGGGAGTTGTTATATTATTTCCTGGTGGTCTAGGGTAGAAGTGATGGTTGTTAATTTATTCCCTGGTGGTCTAGGGTAGGAGAATGGGTCATTATTTTATTCCCTGTGGGTTTAGGGTAATAGAGGGGGTTATTTTATTCACGTGGGGTCTAGCGAAGAAAAGGGATTCATTATTTTATTCCCTGTTGGTCTAGGGTAGAAGAGAAGGTTGTTATTTTATTTCTTGTGGCCCAATTGTAGAAGAGGGGGATTGTTATTTTAATCTCTGTGGGACTAGGATAAAATAAGTGGTTGTTATTTTATTTCCTGTCTGAATTCTCCCTTCGATCATCTGCTGTAATATTCAATGGTATATAATCCTGTATTTCACCTCTGCCTGATTACTGAACTATATCCTAGCATTTCATCCAGGCTGTATATTTTTTGCACTTCTATGTCTTATCTATGTATTATCTGCACTAGTGTCAGTCTTTTGATCTTCACTGATTTTATTGGTGTTTCTGGCCAAGTGTTTACTTGGATCCACACTGCCAGTCTCCTCATGTGTCACAGTTTGTAGATTAATTAGTTAACGACTTAAATTAGTGCTAGTCTGAAGCTGTGCTTTCCTATATAAGTAGATATAGCTTATGGGGTGCATCTCATATGCGGGGGCATCTCATCTGCAGCATGCATCTTAACCAAATTGCATCTTAACCGAAGTGCAGATTAACCAAAGTGCACTTATACATGGCATTTAAACAGGGCACGGAACAGGCTAACCATGGCAGAACACCAGGTAAATTTCAACCTAAACCAACAAGTTTTACCTCATGGTATCCTGTAGCTGCATTGTCTCTTACTATCTTAGCCATTGTCTTCCTGCAGATCTCTCCTCCACCTCCACCACACGCCATCCATATCAGTCCCTCTCTTCTTCCTTCTCCCATGTACAGCTCTCACACACTTTTCACACTCTGTAATCATCCCTTTATTTCTTTTAGCAGTGACACCAAACAGAAGCGCCCACATAAATCCCTGAACCCCCTTCTGTCTCTGTCCATTCTGCTCCTCCTAGCTGCTGAGGACATCTCTCCTAACCCCGGCCCTCCTTCCTTCACTAACTCTTCTCCCTGCATACATAGAAGGCCTACAAACCTCATCAATATTTACCGTGTTCCTTCCCCTCACCCCTCCCCTGTCTCTTTTAACTGCTCTCTCTGGAACGCCCGCTCAGTGTGTAACAAACTAGAATACATTAATGACTTATTCCTTAGTAAATCCCTCAGCCTGCTCGCCCTTACTGAGACTTGGATCCAGCAGTCAGATACGGCCTCCCCTGCTGCTCTGTGTCATGGTGGCCTACAATTCGCACACACCTCTAGGCCTGATAATAGGCAGGGTGGTGGGGTAGGATTACTGCTGTCACCGCAGTGCATTTTTCAGTCCATTCCCCCGGTCCCCTCACTCACATTCTCCTCATTTGAAGTCCATGCTATCAGACTTTTCCGGCCACTCTCCTTACGTGTAGCTGTGATCTACCGCCCACCTGGCTCACCCTACCAATTTTTGGACCACTTTGCTTCTTGGCTTCCCCACTTTTTATCCAGTGACATTCCTACCCTCATCATGGGTGACTTTAACATCCCTATTGCCCCCCCTCACTCCCCGGCTGCCTCACAGTTTCTCTCATTAACCACTTCTCTTGGTCTCTCACAATGTTCTTCTTCCGCCACACATATAGACGGTAACACGATTGATCTAGTCTTCCATCGACTCCTCACAGTCTCTAAATTTTCTAACTCTTCTCTGCCGCTTTCTGACCACAATCTTCTATCTCTCACCATCAGTGCTCTCTCCCCTTCACAAGACGCCCCTACCCATCACACATATAGGAACTTGCGTGCTATTGACACCCAGCACCTCTCAGATACTCTACAGTCCTCCCTGTCCCCCATCTCTTCAATCTCCTGTCCCAATCTGGCCACCAGTCACTATAATGAAACCCTCAAAAATGCATTGGATGAGGTTGCTCCCCCCTCCACTCGTAAAGTCCCACATAGGAGGCAGCAGCCCTGGCACACGCCACAGACACGATTTCTTCAGCGCTGCTCTAGGTGTGCCGAACGTCTCTGGAGAAAATCACGCTCACCTGCAGATTTCCTCCACTTCAAGTTTATGCTTAAAACATATAGCTCTGCCCTTTACCTCGCCAAACAAGACTATTTCACCGCCCTCATCTCTTCTCTCTCCAGCAACCCTAAAAGGCTTTTTGAAACCTTTCACTCCTTACTCACACCCAAGGTGCAGACGCCATTCACAGACCTTAGTGCTGATGATCTGGCCATGTATTTCCATGATAAAATTGATAAGATCCGTCAGGAAATTACTGCCCAAGCCCCAGGTGGCATTGACTCCCACACCTACGATAGTACTGATCCCCTCACCAGCCGCACTTTAGACTGTCCATTCTCATCTTTTGAACCTGTCACAGAAGAGGAAGTCTCCCAGCTACTTTCTTCATCTCGCCCCACAACCTGCAGTAGTGACCCCTTCCCCTCACACCTTCTCCAATCTCTGTCCCCTGCTGTCACTACTTACCTTACTAAAATATTTAACCTCTCTCTATCTTCTGGAATCTTCCCATCCTCCTTCAAGCATGCTGTTATAATCCCGCTACTGAAAAAACCCTCCCTGGACCCATCCTGTGCTGCTAACTATCGACCCGTCTCTAACCTCCCCTTCATCTCTAAACTTTTGGAACGCCTGGTTTATTCTCGGTTAATCCGTTATCTCTCTGCTAACTCTCTGCTTGACCCCTTACAATCTGGTTTCCGCGCTCTGCACTCTACTGAAACAGCTCTCACAAAAGTCTCTAATGATCTACTAAAGGCTAAATCCAATGGTGACTTCTCTCTTCTTATTCTTCTTGACCTCTCTGCAGCTTTTGACACTGTTGACCATCAACTTCTCCTCACTATGCTCCGCTCAGTCGGCCTCAATGACACTGCGCTCTCCTGGTTCTCCTCTTATCTCTCAGACCGCACTTCCAGTGTATCATTTGCGGGCTCTGTTTCCTCCCCTCTTTCCCTTGCTGTTGGGGTTCCTCAGGGCTCGGTCCTAGGCCCCTGCTCTTTTCTCTCTACACAGCCCCCATTGGACAAACCATCGCCAGATTTGGCTTCAGGTACCATCTTTATGCTGATGACACCCAATTATACACATCTTCCCGTGACATCACCCCTGCACTCATACAGAACACCAGTGACTGTCTCTCTGCTGTCTCAAATATCATGTCCTCTCTCTATCTGAAACTAAATCTCTCTAAGACTGAACTACTACTGTTTCCACCATCTAACAGATCTGTCTCTGATATATCCATTGCAGTCTCAGGCCTTACTATAACTCCTAGGCAGCATGCCCGCTGCCTTGGGGTCATATTTGACGCAGACCTTTCCTTCACCCCTCATATTGAATCACTCGCACGTTCATGTCACCTCCACCTCAAAAACATCTCCAGAATACGCCCTTACCTTACCAGAGATACACTAAAGACACTTATTGTCTCTCTGATTCATTCTCGCCTTGACTACTGTAATTCCTTACTAATCGGTCTTCCCCTCACTAAACTCTCTCCTCTACAATCTATTCTGAATGCAGCAGCCAGGCTCATCTATCAGGCTAGACGCAACAGCGAGGCCTCCGGTCTGTGCCAGTCACTACATTGGCTGCCTATTCATTATAGAATAAAATATAAAGTTCTCCCCCTCCCCCACAAGGCTCTCCATAATGCCGCACCTCCCTACATTTCTTCCCTCATCTCTGTCTACCGCCCAACCCGTGCTCTCCGCTCACTCAATGACCTAACACTTACATCCTCTATTATCAGAACCTCCCACGCTCGTATACAAGACTTCTCCCGAGCTGCACCACTTCTCTGGAATGCTCTACCCCGGACAATAAGATTAACTCCCAACTTCTACAGTTTCAAACGCAAACTAAAGACGCATCTTTTCAGACAGGCCTATCACAATTCCTAATGCACAAAATTGTCTGAACACTGTATAAGCAATGCCGCCCCTGCTACCTCTTGTGTCACCCCCTCTACCTCATAGATTGTAAGCTCTTTTGAGCAGGGCCCTCAGTCCCATTGTGTGAAATGACGTTCTTTGTTATGTCTGTCTGTATCTGAACCCTATAAATTGTACAGCGCTGCGGAATATGTTGGCGCTATATAAATAAAATGTATTATTATTATTATTATTATTTCCTGGTGGTCTAGGGTAGGAGAGTGGGTCGTTATTTTATTCTCTGTGAGTCTAGGGGAGAAAAGGGGGTTGTCTGTTTTCCTGCATGTCTAGGGTAGAAGAGATAGTTGATAATGTATTCTTTGGTTGTCTAGGGTAGAAGAGAGGTTTGATTCTTTATTTCCTGGAGTCCCTGAGGGTCTAGGGTAGAAGAGGTTTTTTTTTATTGTGTTCTCTGGGGATTTAGGATTATAGAAGAGGTTGCTATTTTATTCCCTGGTGATCTTGGGTGGAAAAGAATGTTAATGTTAATGTTAATACCTGTAGAAAAGGGTTTAAGGTACATATGGGGATTAAATCCTGGTGGTCTGGTGCATATTAGAAGGTTGAGATATTTTTTGTTGATGAGGTTAATACACTCGGACTAGAGTTCCATAAGGAAGTTACTGTATATACTAAAGTATAAGCCGACCCGAATATAAGCTGAGACCCCTAATTTTACCACAAAAAACTTATTGACTCGAGTATAAGCTGAGGGGGGAATCCACCTTTGCAGATAAAAAGTCTGGTCATGTGCATTGCAGCTTAGTAACTCCATGGGGATCATTGTAATAGCAGTTAACCCCATCATGTCCCTCACATTAACCCCCTGTGTGCCTCACATAAGAGTTACTGATATGTGGGACATATGGAGGTAATAATTAGGTATCTTCATAATTAAGGTTCTTCATTAGTCCCCTCACGTGTCTCACATATTAGTAACCCTTATATGAGGCACACAGGGGTTAATAGGAGGGACATGATGGGGTTAACTGTTATTAATGTGAGGCACATGGAGTTACTGAAACTAAATGAATACCCCCAGTGCCTGACATTACTAGGCAGAGTAACTAGAGGAAGGTCCCTGTGTGTTACTGTCACGTTACTGCAGCCTCCTCCTCCATACAGCAGACATTACTAGGACTAGTGACCCCTGCAGGTCCCTGTGTGTTATTGTCACGTTACTGCAGCCTCCTCCTCCAGACAACAGACATTTTCCATAAGACACAATGACTCCTGGCCACTCATCTGCAGGGGAGATGCTAAAGGACCTATGATGACGCCATGACCATGTGCCAGGACTCTGGTGTGGGCGGAGCTACTAGGATTTAGTCTCCACCTTATCTGCAGATGTTACATACCAGTGGTTACAGGACCTTTGATGACATCACAGTCACGTGACCTCATGACAAGCCAATCACAGAGCAGTAGAACTAAAGGACCTCCCCCGTCCAGGTCCTTCCAGTTTTCTGTGCTCCATGGACCCTGACTCGTGTATAAGCCGAGGAGAGCATGAAAAATGTGCTGGAGAAGTCGGCTTATACGCGAGTCTATACGGTACTATATATTTCCCTGGTGGCCTAGTGTAAATAAAGGTTTTATGGTCCACAATACGTCATGTTTAGCTTCTATCATCATCCATTTAGAGCAGGGAGTGAGGACTATGTGACTGCGAGGGAGCCGAGCTCTATATTCAGGAATTACTCAGATCATTATGGAAGAGGTCAGGGGGTCTCAAACGATTGGGCATGATATAGTTGTCAGGGACTTTCTGGAAAGTTTATTTTTCTAAAAAGTATACACTGTCTACCAATAAGTATATGGACACCCATGCCAATGAAGATATCTGCGGCCGTGATGTACGTCAGACCTTCCGCCAATAAATAGGAAACATCATTGGCATTAGCCGCATGCAAGATGCCATGAAGTGCAGTGTTGTCCGATTTCGAGAGAGGAGTAATTGTGGGGTACCACCGAAATGGTCGATCCTTAAGGGACATAGCAAGTGAACTGAATTATCCAAAATTGACCGTGGCCTATGTGATAATAAAGTGGAAGGTAAACAGTGGTTGTTGGAATGTGCCCCAAGTCGGCAGACTCCCAAAACTGGGAGATAAAGACCGACGAGTGCTGGCCAGAGAAACCGCACCCAACCGATGGCTCCCATACACCAGGAGTGTCACCCGGCATCCGGGAGTATTGTGTCCATCAATCCCATTGGTAAGGAAGCATCTGCTGGGGTCTACCAACTATTGTATAGGAAGAAATGTTGTTTTTCTACCCCAAGTGTCCGAATACTTATTGGTAGACAGTGTATCATCTTATTATCTATCTATATCATTGCTATATGTAGCCACATGTCTATTCATTGGGGGATTTCCAATAATGAGAAGATCATCCTGGTTGTTTCTTGTTCTCCGGGGACTTAATTATCTTTATTAACCCATAGACACTAGTATATATATACCGTATAGTCTCCCGTGTAACTCGCTGAACAGTAACGGAATACAGATATACCTACAGATATACCGCCGCTTCTAACATCTGGGTCTCTTTCTCGATCGCCATTGAAATCTTCTATCGTAAGTATCTTACAGTGACCTCTGAGCTGCCATGATATCCCCGAAGTATTATCTGTAATGTCCCTATCACAATGCCTTTAATTGATGCGGTAACTTTTATATTTTTGTGAATGTGTCTGAGCCTTCTCTGCGTCCCATTAACCAAATAAAAAAATATTTAGAAACAACGTAGCCTTCATTTTAACATCCCCTTCCGTATTTTGATGGCTATAGGGTTAGAAATTTAGAAAGGAATTTAGAAAAAAAACAAACCTAAAACTGTGAAAAATAGACAAAAATTTGAAAAAATTGTACACAAATGCAATATAACAAGTGTTAGGTATTCACCATCTAAAATACTCCAAATGAAGCTAATTGTAAAAAATATCATAAAATGTAATAAATCATAATAATAATAATAATAATAATAATAATAATAATAATAAATTAAACATGATTAAAAGTAACATTCTTAGTATCACTGCTACAATTGTTAATATGGAAAAAAAATGAAATTTTGAAAAAATTTGTATAATTTACTTTTTGTAGATGTATCAATTTCCCTGGCAGGATCTTTTACCGGCACTGTGTCCATTACAGGTTCCCCCTATACCAGGATACAATATGAGGACCACAATAAGTATTCTGGTGACTATTTACTATGATTTGTCTTTTCAGATCCAATGTATATGAATGAGACCGCCGTTAAATATTTCATCATTAAAGGAATTACCGATGTTCCAGAATTGCAAATTGTTCTATTCATTGTAGTGTTACTTATTTATCTCATCACCTTCGGAGGCAACATGGTCATTCTCATGTTAATCTGCATGGACTCCCATCTCCACTCGCCTATGTACTTCTTCTTAGCTAACCTGTCCATTGTAGACATGGCATCTACCACCACCAGTCTGCATAAGATCCTTATAAGTTTCATGACTGGGGATCAGACCATATCATTTTATGGGTGTATGACTCAGTCCTTCATGGCTGGATCCTTCACAGTCCATGAGTTGTTCATATTGACCGCCATGAGTTATGATCGCTATGTGGCCATCTGTAGGCCTCTGAACTATCATCTGGTCATGAACCATAGGACTTGTGTTCTGTTGGCTTCTTCATGCTGGATCTTGGGCTTTCTCTTGGTTAGTCCTCTTGTTGGGATATTATCCAGTTTTTCATGTTATAGCTCCGTTGAAATCCACCACTTCCTTTGCGATATCGTCCCCTTGCTGAACATCACCTGCAGTGATACCTCCATTTTGAACATATTATTCTTCATTGAAGGCTTGTTTTTGTTCACTGTTGCCCCATTTCTTTTAACTTTTGTCCCTTATATTTTTATAATAGTTGCAATATTGAAGATCCAAACCAGTCATGGTAGACGTAAGGCCTTCTACACGTGCTCCTCACACCTCACTGTGGTCATCCTTCTCTACACCCTTCTTGTTATTCAGTATTTAGTTCCAAGCTCATCAAGCAACTATGACTCCAAAAAACTCTACGCTCTGTTTAATATGGCTGCAATACCATTACTAAACCCACTGATTTATAGCTTTAAAAACAAAGATGTGAAGGCGGCTCTAAGGAGGAGGATTGGACGGAAGCTGTGAAATGATCGCAAGTGTAATTTATCGGAGATTTTGCCATAGATATCATATATTTGTATTAGCTACAAAGACTACAAGGTCAGAACCCAAACCACCAAGGTCTAACCAATCCTAGTATCGCCTTACTACCTCCATAAATGGGGATCCGGCCAGAGTACTGATGGTGGACATTTCTTTCATTGGGGGAAGTTTCTTATGGAATTGGACCATGCTTTGGAGAATGTTCAAAAATACATAGAACACTTTTGTCCTATGGAAATATTGTAATAGAAGAGTCAGTAAAAGACACGGTGACACTTGAATGGGGTTATTCTGTCCCTGTCCTCCTTCTGTGCTAGGTATAGTCCCTTTCGTCATTTCAGAGAAATTGGAAGACCTTGGATGACAATGTATGACATATTCCAGTTACTTTGACCAGATACACTGAAGATCATAGGTCCAACCTAAAAAGTTGGATGCATAAAATGTCCCTTTAATAGAAAAATATTAAATTTTAGTAATGCCAGAAGTATTGTCTAAGAATACCCTCTAATAAAATAGAAAATGGTTTTACTTCTTTGGCTTTCCAAATTGTTCTAATTTTTGTTCTAAGTGACCCCCGGGGTCCAATAACAAAAACTTTCAAATGATCCCCATTCTACCATGGCCACCTCGAGTATCGCTTAAGATTGAGAAAATATTATATTTTGGTTATGACTTTGTTATTTTTAGACATTTGTTGTATACCATTTGGTTGTATAAATGCTTCAATGGTGTATAAACCTCTGTAGGTTACTTCTAAATATCTTAACATATCAATCCTCATTCCACAAAACCTGACATCAAAAAATCTGAATCTCAAAATTTCAGATGCCAATATTTTGGTCTTTTAGTTCACTTTTTAATTTAATTTTATTTTTTAATTTTAAAATTCTAGTCTTGAACCTTGAAGATGCTTTCAGACCCTTGTACGGGATTATCGTCTCACGCCACACCAGTGGATTTTTAAGATATTAAAAGCCAAATTAGAGTTTGACTCTTCTATCTCTCAAAGATTGAGTCTCGTTCATGTTGTTACCACATTTTATTTGGTCTACCAGGTCTTCCAAGAATCTTCTATTTTCTGTATATTTTAATATGTTTTTTGAAGTCTACGTTTACACTTTATTTGCTTTTCTTACTCCTTATACTTGTGGGCTATCAAGTATCCTAAGAAATAGTTGAGTATGTGGGAACATGAAGGGTCGCTAAACTCTCAGCACTGGGTCTCCCTAACCCAAACCCGCCTTAGGATTGGCCTCCATTGGGGGTAGTGTATACCACCATAGTATACCTCCATAGTGTATACCACTGCTGTTATATTACATTATATTATAATTATCAGTGTATAGAAGCTGAATTAGCTTGACTTTGATCTCCCTGGTGTCAATAGTGCCCAATGGAATCTGTCATTGCCAGCGGAAGCCTCATCCAGGGAACCCAAAGCCACCAAGGTTACCATTAAATTCTGTACAATTATGTAGAATAATAAGACTAATGTGGGGTTTATTGTTATGTTTTCTATCAACAAATTATCTTTTATTATTAACATTATCATTACTAATACCGGGGGAATCCTTATCAAGAACACATAACATGATACATACCCCGGTGACATTCTGCATGCTCTATACACATAAGACAAAGGTCTTCTTATATTAGTTACATATGACTGAGTATTGAAGTCACTCAGACTTTATATACATTCTTTGCAGCATGTTTTGAAATTTTTGCACAGTGCTGTATCTTTGCCCCTTATTTAGCAGTAGAAATCACTGTACAAGAAAAGCCATCGATATCAGACAGTTGGATGACCCTGTGTTACGGTTCTGTGTATATGCTTAAAAATAATATTTTTAAACGACAGACCCGCTAGTCTGCAAGGCACTGCAGTGAGGTCCACAGACCCAGATGGGCGGCTGTAAGGTCTGAACAGCGTGCTACCAGTTAAACTGCACTGGCAGTGATGTGGCGCGGTACACAATGTGAACAAGCTGCAACAACACCCTGCCAGTTAACCTCACTGGACAGCTGCACAGTACAGCTGAAACAGCAAGGCTGCCAAGGGTTAAACTTCACCCCAGGTCAGCAACAAAACATGCCCCTGCAATAGCTAGGAGCTAGTAAGTGAGAAGACAATTAAATGGCTACTAATCCCACTGGCAGGGCCAAGGAATCCTACCTAGATCCCTAGAGACTGCTCCTACCATTAACTGGAATCTGGCCCTAACCTCCTGTCTCAAGGTACATAGTCAAAGTGTGAACACCAGGCAGGCGTCGGCTCATACCATATAAAGGCTAGTCCCCGCCCAACAGGGTGGTGGCCATGATGTCACTAATCATGCTCAGTATGGGCAAAATTGGACTTAGCCTCTGAGCGGCTCCAAAATGTCTGAGCATGCTCAGTAGGCCGAAGGCTGGACTTACACTCCAGACACCTCACTACCTGAGGCCGAGGGCAAGAGTTAGATTGACCCGCAGGTGGCAGTGTGCCCTGAGAGAGAACCCTGCAGGACCCAATCTTAACACCCTGTTTGTCTCATGAGCATAGCATAGTATGTACATGGAGTTTTAATAGTAATAAAGCTGTATCTTCTGATATTTAGACAATTTGGGAATTTAATAATATTTCGTACATGGACACAGAGGTGTAATATGGGCCACCAAATTCTTCTGTATAACTCAAAACTTGTAGACAGCCATAATACGGCCTGTTGCAAAAGGCCAAAAACTATGGAAAGTATCAATATCACATATGTAATTCCAATTCCACCTGAAAATACAGATATGGTGCTAATATATCATCCCCTCACACTGGCCATTGTCCTGGAGCTTCAGAATTAGAGAGAAGATGCTAATACTGTAGAGGGCCAGTCCAACACTGCAAATCAAGGACTATGGTACAATGCAGAATGTGAATAGTAGCTAAGGTCATGGCAGGTTCAATGGTCACAGGACAGGCGTCTGGGGGGTTACTGGATCACTGGTTGGTAATAGGCCGGGTTAACAATGGAAAGTCAGATTGGTGTCATATTATGGCTCTGTAGAAAGGGAATGGGGCCACAAACACAAACCAAAATCAGGTACATAGTAAATCAAGCAGCAATGTAAACCAGACCTGTGCAAAACACTAGAGAGCTAGGAACCTTTGCTCAGTCATGGTGTGGCACGTGAAGTAGACTTTTATACCTTCAAACTAAAAGAGATAAGCTGGGGAACAGTTATTACAGCCTCTCTATGGGCAGGCCCAGCAGCAAGAGAAATATCAGAGTGTGTAGTTAAAAGGGAGAATGGGAAAACAAGGATCGGGCAGAGTATGGAAAGTATAAGTTGGTAACTTGTCGATATCTTATGTTCCACCATCTCTCAGCATATTGTCCTCTTAGGCTTTTAAGTCCCTCTCCTGTATTTCATGCATGGCTCAGATGTCGAGGTTTGGATCTCTAACCAGTCATGAGTTATTGATAGTTAGTTATGAGCTATGGCCGCTGTGTTTCATTGGAGTGTTCGCTACTTCTAGGCTCTACCCCATTCATACTAATACAATAATAGTAGAGCAAAGAAGATAAATCTGGTGACAGGGGAGGACAAGGACATGGAATCTGGTGGAGACATTCATGGGAATCCCTGGTGAGTGGGTGAGCATTATCCTGCTGAAAAATGCCAGTTGTCCACTCTGCCATGAGAGACAACTCATATGGTGGCAGAATGTCTAAACTTTCGATCTCTTATATCTAAGACACCTCTAAGCTTTTGATGTCCCTTATATCACTACTAGGGACAGCTGTATGTGATGGCTCCTAAGATCCAGTAGTTGGGGCAATGTGTTGGGGCAGGATTGATTTCCATGAAGCCTCCAGACTCAAACCCAACCACCGTCAGATTCCAAACAAAGCCTGGATTAGTAGTGAAACATTGTATTAAAGTCCATAATAGTCCAGGATTCTCATTCACAACCCCAGGTGGCAATGGCTGGCTATCAATGGCAAGCCACAAAATGCATGCTGTGACACCATATTTCCTACTGCCAAGCCCCTGGAATTGGTCAGACCATTGTGTAATGAAGACACTAACGATAGTGGACAAGGACAATGGGGGAGCTGCTCGTGCTTGTCAGTGAATCAATCTGGTGGCCTTTCTGGACCATCTGAACTTTGGCATTTCAAATGCACCAATTTGCAAAGGAGGATTATTTTTTGGCGCCCTCTTACATTTCCCATAGGCTTAATAAGTAAGGGATGACCACTGTTCGGGATAGCTTTTTCCTCTCACAATGGATCAGTTTGCTAGTTGATAATGTTCGTTTCAAGGGCAGTTTTAGAATCACACCATTGGCATTTGGCCTCAACAGCAGGTGCCTTAAGTTTATAGTCAGCAAACTCAACTGTTCCACCTTGGGGACATGTGGTCTCTCACGATGTGTCCAGGCTCATCACCCCTCCAGTACTCCTGGTTGGGTACTTTGGTTTGTTGCAAACCTCCCTCCGCTACTTTAACTAACCGTATCAACCAGAAAATCTCTTCCTTCCTTCCTGGATACTGTAGGGTTTCCTATAGATGCCAGATATCTCCAGTCAGACCTTATACATGGACATGCTGTACACCTAACAACTCTCTGACTTGCCACTAGGGTTGAGCGATCGTGTTCGGAAAAGATCAGATTCCGAACATGATCTTTTAGGTGGGATCGAGATCGGTGATTATTTCCCACAATGCTTTGCTACTGGCCAAGTATTGTGGGAAAAGCTAACAATGTTATTCTGAGTGGAGTGTATACTCAGCTTGAGGCTCGCTGCGGTTCCATAAGAATGAATGGAAGCAGACGGCACACAGCCTTAACCCCCTGCACGCTGTCTGCGTCCATTCATTCTAATGGGAGACTAGCTAAGATCTCTAGTAGCTACTTACCTGCAGAGATGGCTGGTCCGCTGCCCGGTGTTCTCGTTCTTCTTCGCCTCGCTGCCCCCACCTCCCAGGTTAGTGTTAAAGCGCTAGGAAGAAGGCGGAGCTTGTGGCTTAGGAGAGTGTGGGCGGGTACAGGGCGGGGAGACGTGACGTCTCCCCTCCCAGTACCCGCCCACACTCTCCTAACCTGGGAGGCGGGGAGCAGCGAGGCGAAAAAGAACGAGAACACCGGGCACCGGAGCAGCCATCTCTACAGGTAAGTGGACACCAGGGGGGACTAAGTAGCCAGAGGATTAAAAAAAAAATCCTCTGGCTACTTAGTGATTAAATAAAATCACTACACAGCGTGGATTCAATAGTTAGATTCCATGCTGTATAGTGAATAGGATTGGTTTTAAAATCTGATCTCCTATTAGTAAAAAAATCCCATTGACTTGCATTGGGATCGGAATTGGGATCAAGATCGGGTTCGAATGAAAAATGATCGGAAATCGGATTTCAAAATTGATCCTGAAAAGTCAAGATCGGCTCAACCCTACTTGCCACTCATTTGGCTCCTTAACTGTCTCCACCAAGTTGCACTATTTTGACCTATTATATTCTGATTTGGGGAATAAAAATGAACAAAATTTGTGAATATTGAGCATGCTTCGAAATAAGGAAGAAAATTTAATATTTTTATTCTTAGTAACAGCTGCGGAGCCTCATCGGGACTTGGAGGGGCCACGTGTAGTTTGGAGTTGCCCTCTGGGAAAGTATAATGGTAATATTATCTGTATCCACCGTGTACAATTATATGTAATAATAAGACTGCGCTCATTATAATTGTGTTTGTAAGATGCGTTAATCAGATGACTGTAACTAGTACCAGGGGATCAATTACCAACATCACATAGACTTATACATATATATATAGAGCGATGACATGGGGGAGCTCCGTACACACCGTACAAGAACATCACACCAGGCACAAACTCCACGACTCAATGGTTAATGTGTAACAGGTAAGTGGAGGTAATAGACAGTATATAACATAGACCATAAGGCCAATAGGATGGCCATCACACCTATATGACTCCGTAAGACATCCCATTCCAAAACCAAGAGAGTCAAGAGTAGAACAGAGAGTTGTGTCGCTTTTTATAACTACAATAGTCTCTGAGATTTTGGCATTTGCCTCTGGATATTTGCACCCATGAAGTCAAATCAACATTTATGAGATTCTGGATGAGAAGGTTGGAGATGTTGGCGGTACGTGATGTCATGTCTAAGCTCTTCACACCACGTCTTTATGGGCCTCCTTTTGTGCACAAGATCTTGGTCACAAACTCTAACTACAAAGTTTGAAGCAGCGACTGTGTGAATTGTCTCTGTATACTCACAGTGCACCCGTCCGGATCTAGAAGAATAGAAATTTCACAAATTGATTTATGGCAAAAGTGACATCCTATGACAGTGCTGCTCTTAAAGGGATACTTTGGGACTTATATGTTGATGCCTTGTCCTTAGGATGGGTCATCAATAGGTCATCGGTGGAGATCCAAAACTCAGGTCCCCCTATTGATCAGCTGGTTGAAAAGGCAACTCATCAAATGGCTGATCAGCAGCGTTCTCAGGTGTTGGACCCCTAGCTATCACATATTGATGACCTGTCCTGAAGATTGGTCATCAATATATAAATCATGGAAAAATCCATACCATTGCCATTGTATGTCTACAAAGAGTACATGACTGTGTACTTAATATTTTGCACCAGTTTGTCTTGGTTATGGCCAAGGACCCTTTATTTGGATGACATTGGCGCGGTGGGCTTCTGGAAATTCAGGAGTAAGTGAAAGAGTCAAAATGGCCGGAATAAAATCTAGTAGCAACCAATGGTTCATTGTGAATACAATCTTGTTGAAACCTCAGACAACCTTTCTAGGAACGTTAGTCATGTATGGTAAGAAGTTGGTCAATTTGATGCCATCATGTACAGTTACAAAAAAAAAAAAAAAAGTGCTGTAGATTTCAGGTTCTGGGCTGGAACATGTCTAATACATAATACTGTCATGAGGAGTGTATATAGAAGTAAGGGGAACCAAATAAAATGGTGTCCATTTTAGGTCTAGTTAACACTCCAGTTACCCACAAGATGAGATCACATTTGTTTGACCTTCATCTCTAGTTCATGTTCCTTTGTTCCTCACACCACATATTACAGTTTGTGAAGGCAGAACATTAGTTTGGGTTCTTACCCTCCATTAAAATAATGGTTTTCACCAAACTATCTGGGCCCATTTTCTTTGTTGGCCTCCTAGGAGCCACATGGACATCCATTTACCCCCTTGGTGGTAAGCTATAAACATGATATTCTTAGCAGGTTCATTTTCATGTCAGAACTTTCCATAACTCTGTAGGTTTTCTTTCCAGGTAACACAACTGAATAAGGAAGATGTTTAGGAATGACACCACATTTATCATACAAGGAATCACAGATGATCCACAGCTTCAGGTTATCATCTTCTGCCTGGTTCTTCTCATATATCTCACCACTCTCACTGGTAACCTGACCTTCCTATTACTGGTCTGCTTTGATCATCATCTCCACACCCCCATGTACTTTTTTCTTGGTAACTTGTCCATCGTAGATATCTTATGTTCCACCATCACTCAACATAATGTCCTTTTAAGCTTTATGACCAAAGACAAGTCCATCTCCTATGTTTCGTGCATGACCCAGATGTACATGTTTGGATCTCTAACCGGTCATGAGTTATTGATATTGACTGCGATGAGTTACGATCGCTATGTTGCCATCTGTAGACCGCTCCTGTATCACAATGTCATGAATAAGAGGACATGTATCCTTCTGAGCGGCGCTTGCTGGGCGTGGGGATTTTTACAAGTCATGCCACCACTTGGCGTCTTCTACACCTATACTTGCTACTCATCCACGGTGATCAACCACTTCTTCTGTGACATCCTTCCATTGATGAAACTATCTTGTAACGACACTTCATTACTCCACACCTTCTTTTTTATGGAGTGTTTAGTGCTTATAGGTGCTACTCCATTCATTCTAACCTTCATTCCATACATCTTTATCATACGTAACATTCTGAAGATACGTTCCACCAACGGGAAACATAAAGCTTTCTATACATGTTCCTCACACATCACAGTTGTTCTGTTGCTCTACACAACTCTTTGTAGCCAGTATCTATCACTAGAAGTGAACGACTCAACAAAACTATACGCTTTGTTCAACACTGCTGCCGTCCCTCTACTAAACCCATTGATTTACAGTTTGAAGAATAAGGATGTTAAAGCAGCTCTTAAGAGGAACATGGTGCAGTTCAAGTGAAAACCCAAAACTTGTAGGTGTCCTTCTCCTGAGATATTGGAGAGAGAAACCCAAGCTCTTAGGTGTCCTCTTGACAGTTCCCCAGATGTTATTTTTTGATCCCCTACATTAGGCCTTCACAACAGGACCTCCCTCGTCCCCCAATAGTCCCAGTATTCCACCATTAGCCATACAAGGACCTAATCCCTTCCTACAGTAGTCACATAATTTCTTCTCTCAGTAGTAACCAAATGATTCCTTCTTTCATCCAGGACTTACAGTAGATCTGGTTTTCTGTCGATGCTCAAAATTTCCTAAATAATTACATAAGGCCTTCACTACTCTTTTCCTCCATTGACTTTAGGAACTCCCCATATCCATATAGAGTAAGTTCTCGAGACGGGTTTGATGATGGTAAGAATACAATCTTTTGTCTTATTTAGAGACCTTTTGAGATCTTTTTGGAGAATATTCGTTCGGTTTGCCCACCAGTTTAGTTTTGGTGCTTTTACCATTGCCTGAGGTCTCTGCAGTGCTACCCAATGGGTCAATTGACCGATGAATGGTTAGTTTCTAGTTTTCTAGATTCGAGGTAAAGCAACCAATGACCTTCAAATGAAATGGACATCTATTGGGTAGACTGTGTTGGTATATGGCTTCTCATCTCTTGCAAGACTTTATTGTTCCACAAAACATATGTCCCAATATGTTACTGTGCAGGCTTTATGGGTATCCACATACAGTATATGGCTTATAGATGTCGAGTAGAGAATTAAAAGTTAAATTTTTTGTAAATTTAAATAATTTTTGGTTAAAAAATATGCAAATCTATTCTCCAGGATGTAATTAGGAGATCAGTGCCTCTGTACGCCGCCCTATAGAGGGCAGCATCCTTAACATCATGCATGACTCAGTTAATAAGTCTACTATCATGATGCGGATTTAATTGCCAAATTAGTATTTCTATTCCAGAAGGAACAGATTCCCAGCTATGGACAGCGCTGTTTCGGTCTTTTGGGCCTCCTCAGCATAGCGCAGGGATACTGATTTGGCAGAGTGAGAGACTATAGAACAGGGTCAGGTTTTCTCCTCTTAGTGGTGACATCTGTTGGCTTGGTCAGTAGCCAATCGATAGAACCATGAATGCGGGACGGTAATCCAAACACATTAAGGAATTCATGGTTGTATTTCTGACAACTCTTCTGTGATGTCATCAGCCTGGGTTCACTGGAGGTCTGTGATCAGCCTCAATGATTTGGGCATGCCAAATATCCCAACGCTTGGTATGCTCATGTGACTGGTGGTGACCCAATCACAGGCCTAATCTGTGGCCTCAGGTGGATGATGTAACAGAAGAACACCAGACACTGTTAGGATGCCCAACAGAGGTAATGGAAGAGGAGTATAAATTTTTATTATTTTTTTACACCACCCCTGGGCTTCCAACTATTATACCCTGGGGTGTGAAGGGACCCCAGATTATAATCATCTCTGTCTTCACTTTGCATAACTTCAGCTGTGTTTGAATAGATTGGTTCCTAGGAGCCCTATGAGTATTCTACTCTATGTTTTAAACCAATTTTCAGTGTGTTTTAGTGTCATCACTAAGGCTAGGTTTACATCTTCGTTGGAGTCAAAGACTCAGCCTTAGGGTCTGTCTAAAATCTCTGCACGATACAGTCCTATCAGCCTATTTTAATTAAGAAGAACAAACATCTGATGGACACTCCATGAGCCTCATTGTAGGCAGAAGGGTCCATCGGGCTTCATTGGTGATCGGTATTATAGCCGTCCATTTGTTTATTCTTCTTGTTATTCAATGGGTTTAAATATTGTTATGATCATGGAAAACTCTTTTAAATGGTGCAATTTAGAAAACCTTTCACTGGTAAATCTATGGCTGGTTGGATCTCTCAGAAATCCTACCTAAGACCCTTAGTTTATGTGTATACATGTTCCCAAATCTTGTCTGATCATTCATGAAGTAGAGGTGACCACACGGAGGCACTCTATGATATCCATGACACCAGATTTCTGTATCTTCTCTGGGATCTTGATTTGTACTATACTATGACGATTTTGGTCTCATATGAAAGTATAGAATCTCATCTTTCATATGACACCAGAACTGTTATATGTTGGAGATCTAAGTGTGTGACGTGACCCCGATGCCTAGGCAGAGTGAATTCCAGCCGGAAGACACCACGGGGTCGCTGCGCCGGGAGAAGACTTCAAGGGGAATCCAGCCCGACCGTCACTCGTGGACTTAGTAAGTATATGTTTATCGAATTTTGCGTACCCCTGAAACGAGCATTTCCCCCCATAGACTATAATACGGTTCGAAATTTGTTCGAACAGCCGAACAGTGTGCGGCTGTTCGAATCGGATTTCGAACCTCGGACATTTTAGTGTTCGCTCATCTCTAGCTATGACACAAGGTGAGAGCGGGAGGTAGTTTGTGCCGATGCACATTCAGCTTGAGGTTAAGGCCCCACGTAGCGAGCCACAGTAGAAAAGGGTTGCAGGTAAAACCGCAGCGGCAACACATCACGGTTCTTCCCGCAGTGGTTTTCATAGAAGGAAACCTCCGTGGACTTTCTGCTTCCATTATACCTATAGGGAAACTGCGGTTCTGTAGCTGTAATTGACATGCTGCAATTTCCAAAACAGCAAGGATTTTGGAAATCACAGCATATCCGCTGCGTGCATTTTCTCACAATGTTGGATGGGATTCGCTAAAATCCAATTCCCTTTGCAGTGACTGTAAAACACTGCGGTTGGTCTTCCACTTGACTGCACCAAAGCTAAATATAGGCATGGCCATTGATGGAGCTCCCATTGGAGTGAAATGTGCACCACCAGTCACACCTACTTTCAGACCCCACTGTCCTATGGATAGAGAATACTTTTTGTGTCCTTTCATGGAAATTTTTTTTTAAAATTCTGTATTCTTCACCTATAAAGAACTGAAAAAAAAAGATCAATACGTCGCGTGTTTCCACAATGTGTACCAAGAGAATGTGAACTCATTCTGCAAACACAAGATAGAGATACTTTGTTGTGTGTTATAAATATAACTATATAAATTAGGTTTTGATGGAATCGTAATGATCTGCTGAGTAAAGTGAGCATGTCACTGATACCGTATGAGGAAAGACTTAAAAACCAAACCAAAAATACATGTTACTATAGCTTAGCTTTGGTCATCAGCCCTCTCCAAAAAAGATTTAAAAAATATCATCTATTCATATGTACCCCAACATAGTGGCAATTGAAACTGCAACTCATGCTACAAAAATAAAGCCCTGCCACAGTCCCATGAACAGAAAAGCAAACAAAAAAGCATGCCTTCAAAATCTGTGTTCTAGTCGAATATCCCCCTCACTTTCCAAAATCTGCCCAAACAGCAATTGACAACAACATATTGTATTGCTGTATTAGGAAAAATTGCGTAACAAATTTAATGGGGCATAATCTCCTTTAACCCCTTGTGAAACTGAAAAAAATGGAAAAAAAATTGGTCTTTTCCATGGCCCAATGCTATGAAACACTGGTAAAGTCGAAATTCTCACCCTACCCACTAATAAATTCCACACGGTGTATAGTTTCTAAAATGTCATCACTTTGGGGGGTTTCCACCGTTCTGGTATCTCAATTTTCATGGCCAATGCTGGTGAGTCAAATTGCTCACTATACTCCATAAAATAATCCTTGATGGCTTTCCCAAAAAGGTCATTTGTTTGGGGTTCCACTGTTCTGTTACCATAAGGCCTCTGCAAATTATCCCAGTTCTCCATGAGCCCAGTATTGCTCCTTCCCATTACCGCCCTGCCATGTGTCCAAACGGGATCGGGATTGGAAAAGATCGGATGCCAATGGGCGATCAAGTAAATGTCACGATTGCAATCAGAATTCCAATCCCAATCTTTTCCGGTGGGATTGAGGTCATAGATTATCTCAAGATCGGCTCAACCCGACTAATGTATATATCATAGGGTTGAGCGATTGTGATCGGGAAAGATCGGATCCTGATCGGCGATCGAGCAAATTTCCCGATCGGGATCGGCTGGAAAATGATCGGAGATTGGATTTTAAAATCGATCCTGAAATCTCAAGATCGGCTCAACCCTAGTTGAAACATCAGTTTACATCCACATGTAGGGGCACTCCCATACTTGGGAGAAATTGTGTAACACATTTTTGCATTTTCTCCTTTCATCCCATGTGAATGTGTAAATTTAAGGGCTAAATAGATGAATTACTGAAAAAACATTTAAATTTCTAAATCTCACCTACATTTTGTTTTATTTCTTAAGAACATTTACAGGGTTGGCGCGTTACTAAATGATGTTTTGAATGACTTTGCATGTGTAGTTTTGATAATGGTGTCATTTTTGGGGGATTCTAATGTAGAGGTCTTTGTAAGCCCCCCATTGTTCTGAATTGACTCCTAAAAAAATTGGTTTCAGAAATTTGGAAAAATTGCTGTTAGATTTGTAAGGCTTTTAAAATCGTATAAAAATAAAACAGCATTTAAAAAACAATGCCGATGCAAAGCAAATGCTGAAAGTTGCAAATTTTTCTAAATTTTTACCAAATTTCAGAATTTTTTCATAAATAAAAGCAAAATGTATCAACCAAAATTTACCACTAACATCAAGTGCTGGGGCAAGGGTCAGAAGAGGGAGAAGAGAAGGGGAATGGTGTTTTAAAAGTTATCCAATGGCCGAGCTTGGAAGGATTGGTGTTTTTGACTTCTTCTGGATCTACGTTGATGGACACAGTGGACATCCCTAATAACTTCACCATTCACCAGTGTCTAATATGGGATAGGATCCTCTTCAGAGCCCTTTTCACATCTTTATTCTTAAGACTGTAGATCAATGGATTTAGCAAAGGAACGGCCGCTGTGTTGAAAAGAGCAAAAAGTTTCTTGGACTCCAAATTGCTGCTCAGGTTTGGGGTCAGATATTGGCTGAACAGCATTGTATAGAGTAATGTGACCACTGTGAGGTGTGAGGAACACGTATAGAAGGCCTTCAGTCTTCCAGAGCTGGAACGTATCCTTAGTATGTCACGTATTATAAATATGTAGGACACAAACGTTAGAAGAAATGGTATCAGTATCATGGTAAGAAGACCCTCGAGGATGAAGAGGGTCCTCAGAAGAGAAGTGTCGTTGCAGGTAATTCTCATGAACGGGACAATGTCGCAGAAGAAGTGGTTGATTTCAATAGAAGAATAACAAGAGAAGCCACAAACAATAACAGTGAATGGAGTGACTTGTAACAACCCCAAAACCCAACAGGTAGAGGCCAATATACCACATGTACCAGTACTCATAACCATGTGATACCGCAAGGGCTTACAGATGGCGACGTATCGATCATAGCCCATGGCCGTCAACATGAATAGGTTAGCGCCAGCCAAGGAACCGAACATATGCATCTGGGCCATGCAAGCCATGAAGGAAACCGTTCTATCCCCGGCCACGAATTGTATAAGGATCTTATGTAACGCAATGGTGGAATAACCGATGTCCATGATAGACAAGTTGCCTAAGAAGAAGTACATGGGCGTGTGGAGCTGAGGGTCCTGACAAGCAACGAGAATGGTCAGGTTACCGCATAAGATGGAGAGATAAATCAGGAGAACCAGAAGGAAGATCGGGAGTTGAAGTTGGGGATCATTGGATATCCCCATAATGATGAAATATCTGATTTGTGTCTGGTTTGTCTGCATTGTGGCCAATGATCTGATACAAATAGATTTATATTACATAGAGTCGCTGTATAGTAACACAAGCCGTGATGTGATGTTAGAGGGAAGGTCTGGTTCAGTTAAGAGAAAGTGAGGACTCTGGGTGGGTGACCCCGACAATACGGTCGTCTTCTGTAATGTACATTTCCATATTATTTTTTAGATTTTTCTTGTTTCGTCAGGGAATCTTCCAGCAATTGTACCTGCAAGGATAAGAACAAGAAATTATTTAATAAAAATAAATTACAAAATTTGTTCAAAAATAATGCATCTTTGTCGCGAGTTGTTGAGATCAGACATGTCACCATCCACAACAGTCCTTCAGGTCACAATCTAAGAGGAAGCCAATGGGGTGGGAAGCTTCGGATGGGGGGGAAGAAACTGGAGCACAGTTTTGAGGGAACTTCAATTTGAGAGATGTTGCCATTAATTACAACCCCCCCCCCCTATTATCTATGGGATGTACCTGATATTGCACCTCTCTTATTCATAGAATATATATGGTATTGCACCGCATTTACGTTAAAGGGTCTGATCTGTGATACTAAACACAGCCGATAGATAGGAGGGGGCTTCCTGAAAAAAAAGTAAGCAGACCCTTTATGTAATCTCATACACACGGCCCTATGAGATATTCCCAGGACTATATGATCACTGCTTGTTATAAGATCGGCCTCTTGTGCTGTACTTACATGGGACTGCAGTCAGGTGCTCCGTATAATGGCAAGGCAGCCCGCTCCTGATATATATATATATATATATATATATATATATATATATATATATATATATATATGCCTTGGGCGGTAATTAATCCCCTGTCTGTGAAGGCCGTGATTAGTAACCAGGGAATTGTAGATGTGCAGATAGATTCTGGGATTGGATCTCCTGGGAATGTTACAAATTAAGAGAATTAACTAAGATCAAAAGAATCGGGAATTCACCAGATCTCAGTAACTGAATATAGAGGCTGAGAGGTTATTGCATCTATTGTAGCGTATTATAGTGTATTATAACATGTATTATAGTGTATTGTAGGGTATTATAGTACTGTATATTATAGCATGTATTATAGTGTATAATAGTGTATTAAAATGTATTGTAGTGTATTATAGTGTATTATAGTATTATAGTGTATTATTTAGCATGTATTATAATGTATTATAGTGTATAGTAGTGTATTGTAGTGTATCCTAGTATATTATAGTGTATTATAGCATGTATTATAGGCTAACTCATAATGATTACAGAATATGACGTTTCGAAGCTTACCCTGGGCTTCTTCTTCAGATATATCTAAGAACACTTTCTGCAGGCTGCATATATGTATAACTGGACACAAGGATAGGATTTCAGGGAGAGGATCCATTCTCTGTTGTTAAATGGATGAGAATTATGGATCTTCCCATGCCAAAACATTTCTGCCAGGAAGATCATAATTAGAGATGAGCGAACAGTGTTCTATCGAACTCATGTTCGATCGGATATTAGGCTGTTCGGCATGTTCGAATCGAATCGAACACCGCGTGGTAAAGTGCGCCATTACTCGATTCCCCTCCCACCTTCCCTGGCGCCTTTTTTGCTCCAATAACAGCGCAGGGTAGGTGGGACAGGAACTACGACACCGGTGACGTTGAAAAAAGTAGGCAAAACCCATTGGCTGCCGAAAACATGTGACCTCTAATTTAAAAGAACAGCGCCGCCCAGCTTCGCGTCATTCTGAGCTTGCAATTCACCGAGGACGGAGGTTTCCGTCCAGCTAGCTAGGGCTTAGATTCTGGGTAGGCAGGGACAGGCTAGGATAGGAAGGAGAAGACAACCAACAGCTCTTGTAAGAGCTAAATTCCAGGGAGAAGCTTGTCAGTGTAACGTGGCACTGACGGGCTCAATCGCCGCAACCCAGCTTTCCCAGGATCCTGAATGGAATACACTGACAGTGTATTCCCGTATACCCTATATATACCCCGATCCCCGTTCCAACGGTGTGCCCCCCCACCTTCACCCCAGAAATACCCTGCAAGTCCCCTAGCAATAGGATTGGGGCTATATACACCCACTATTTTTGCTACTGCCATATAGTGCCATTGTCTCACTGGGAATTCAAAGAATATATTGGGCTTACATATAACTTCAATTCCAGGGAGAAGCTTGTCAGTGTAACGTGGCACTGACGGGCTCAATCGCCGCAACCCAGCTTTCCCAGGATCCTGAATGAAACACACTGACAGTGTATTCCCGTATACCCCATATATACACCCCAAATCCCCGTTCCAACGGTGTGCCCCCCCCCCTTCACCTCAGAAATACCCTGCAAGTCCCCTAGCGATAGAATTGGGGCTATATACACCCACAATTTTTGCTACTGGTATATAGTGCCATTGTCTGACTGGGAATTCAAAGAATATATTGGGGTGACGTGCACCCACAATTTTTGCTACTGCTATACAGTGCCATTGTCTGACTGGGAATTCAAAGAATATATGGGGGTTATGTGCACCCACAATTTTTACTACTGGTATATAGTGCCATTGTCTGACTGGGAATTCAAAGAATATATTGGGGTGACGTGCACCCACAATTTTTGCTACTGCTATACAGTGCCATTGTCTGACTGGGAATTCAAAGAATATATGGGGGTTATGTGCACCCACAATTTTTAATACTGCTATACAGTTCCTTTGTCTCACTGGGAATTCAAAGAATATATTGGGGTTACGTGCACCCACAATTTTTAATACTGGTATACAGTGCCATTGTCTGACTGGGAATTCAAAGAATATATGGGGGTTATGTGCACCCACAATTTTTAATACTGGTATACAGTGCCATTGTCTGACTGGGAATTCAAAGAATATATGGGGGTTACGTGCACCCACAATTTTTAATACTGGTATACAGTGCCATTGTCTGACTGGGAATTCAAAGAATATATGGGGGTTACGTGCACCCACAATTTTTACTACTGGTATACAGTGCCATTGTCTGACTGGGAATTCAAAGAATATATGGGGGTTACGTGCACCCACAATTTTTAATACTGCTATACAGTTCCATTGTCTCACTGGGAATTCAAAGAATATATGGGGGTTATGTGCACCCACAATTTTTAATACTGGTATACAGTGCCATTGTCTGACTGGGAATTCAAAGAATATATGGGGGTTACGTGCACCCACAATTTTTAATACTGCTATACAGTTCCATTGTCTCACTGGGAATTCAAAGAATATATGGGGGTTATGTGCACCCACAATTTTTAATACTGGTATATAGTGCCATTGTCTGATTGGGAATTCAAAGAATATATTGGGGTTACGTGCACCCACAATTTTTGCTACTGCTATACAGTTCCATTGTCTCACTGGGAATTCAAAGAATATATGGGGGTTATGTGCACCCACAATTTTTAATACTGGTATACAGTGCCATTGTCTGACTGGGAATTCAAAGAATATATGGGGGTTACGTGCACCCACAATTTTTAATACTGCTATACAGTTCCTTTGTCTCACTGGGAATTCAAAGAATATATGGGGGTTATGTGCACCCACAATTTTTAATACTGGTATACAGTGCCATTGTCTGACTGGGAATTCAAAGAATATATGGGGGTTATGTGCACCCACAATTTTTAATACTGGTATACAGTGCCATTGTCTGACTGGGAATTCAAAGAATATATGGGGGTTACGTGCACCCACAATTTTTAATACTGCTATACAGTTCCTTTGTCTCACTGGGAATTCAAAGAATATATGGGGGTTATGTGCACCCACAATTTTTAATACTGGTATACAGTGCCATTGTCTGACTGGGAATTCAAAGAATATATTGGGGTTATGTGCACCCACAATTTTTACTACTGGTATATAGTGCCATTGTCTGACTGGGAATTCAAAGAATATATGGGGGTTATGTGCACCCACAATTTTTAATACTGGTATACAGTGCCATTGTCTGACTGGGAATTCAAAGAATATATGGGGGTTACGTGCACCCACAATTTTTACTACTGGTATATAGTGCCATTGTCTGACTGGGAATTCAAAGAATATATGGGGGTTACGTGCACCCACAATTTTTAATACTGCTATACAGTTCCATTGTCTCACTGGGAATTCAAAGAATATATGGGGGTTATGTGCACCCACAATTTTTAATACTGGTATATAGTGCCATTGTCTGATTGGGAATTCAAAGAATATATTGGGGTTACGTGCACCCACAATTTTTGCTACTGCTATACAGTTCCATTGTCTCACTGGGAATTCAAAGAATATATGGGGGTTATGTGCACCCACAATTTTTAATACTGGTATACAGTGCCATTGTCTGACTGGGAATTCAAAGAATATATGGGGGTTACGTGCACCCACAATTTTTAATACTGCTATACAGTTCCTTTGTCTCACTGGGAATTCAAAGAATATATGGGGGTTATGTGCACCCACAATTTTTAATACTGGTATACAGTGCCATTGTCTGACTGGGAATTCAAAGAATATATGGGGGTTATGTGCACCCACAATTTTTAATACTGGTATACAGTGCCATTGTCTGACTGGGAATTCAAAGAATATATGGGGGTTACGTGCACCCACAATTTTTAATACTGCTATACAGTTCCTTTGTCTCACTGGGAATTCAAAGAATATATGGGGGTTATGTGCACCCACAATTTTTAATACTGGTATACAGTGCCATTGTCTGACTGGGAATTCAAAGAATATATTGGGGTTACGTGCACCCACAATTTTTAATACTGCTATACAGTTCCTTTGTCTCACTGGGAATTCAAAGAATATATGGGGGTTATGTGCACCCACAATTTTTAATACTGGTATACAGTGCCATTGTCTGACTGGGAATTCAAAGAATATATGGGGGTTATGTGCACCCACAATTTTTACTACTGGTATACAGTGCCATTGTCTGACTGGGAATTCAAAGAATATATTGGGGTGACGTGCACCCACAATTTTTAATACTGGTATACAGTGCCATTGTCTGACTGGGAATTCAAAGAATATATGGGGGTTATGTGCACCCACAATTTTTACTACTGGTATACAGTGCCATTGTCTGACTGGGAATTCAAAGAATATATTGGGGTGACGTGCACCCACAATTTTTAATACTGGTATACAGTGCCATTGTCTGACTGGGAATTCAAAGAATATATGGGGGTTACGTGCACCCACAATTTTTGCTACTGCTATACAGTTCCATTGTCTCACTGGGAATTCAAAGAATATATGGGGGTTATGTGCACCCACAATTTTTAATACTGGTATACAGTGCCATTGTCTCACTGGGAATTCAAAGAATATATGGGGGTTATGTGCACCCACAATTTTTAATACTGGTATACAGTGCCATTGTCTCACTGGGAATTCCACAAATAATTTGGGGATTCATTCACCCTACATCTCAGGCTCTTGCCATATTCACCCAGGTTGTCAGTGCTGCACCAGCTCGTTCCCAGACAGCTCGGCCCGAAAAACACGTTACCTATATAGAGGATTTGGACAATGAAGACAACATGTTCTAAATCTAATGTCTGCACCTTCTCCAGAATTAAAATAAAGGCAGCGTTTAACTTTCAAATAGCACTGCACAAAGGAAGAGCTTATCAGCTTGTCTCATGACATGCTACTGAAAAGTTTCATTTGTGTATCTTAATGTAAATATAGTTGTATAAGCTTTTTGGGTTTTAGGCACTGCCAAGTTATTTATTACCACCCGCTCCCTTATAATGATGATGACGCCAAAGTCACTGTGGGTGTTCAGAGCTCACAGCTTTGGGTGACATTTGTCTTGCTCTCTGTCGGTACCAGCTGTCTTTTTGGATACCGTAAAGTTATGTTGACTTTATTAACAGCTATAGAAGCTTTAGCCAGGTTGTGACGGTGTGTAACCCTAACAACACTAAGTGGGATACACATTAATAGTCAGTCTATGTACGCTAAACGTATCACTGAAGTAATTTTTTTTCCCTCTCCCCTAATATAAGAAAGGAACAGACATTAGACCTAGACCGGGGTTCGAGGCTTGAAAAAATCCAGTATTATTTGTTCTTCATGATGTGAAATATGTGTTGAAAAGCAACCCAAGATGAAGTCAGCCATGTGTGCCAGTGTGTTACTTGGCATGCCTTTGCTGGCCCCAACTGTAAGGGTCACTCTCCATTTCCTCCATTTTCCACTCCCCTTCACACCATTTGTGGTGAAGCAATGGGATGCACTGAAGTGCACCCTCTAGCCTCGTGTGGGATAGGGACATCAGATGCCACTCCAACCCCCTCGTCTTCCTCCGCCAGCCAACGGTGCGAAGATGAGAGGAGTGTGCTCTGAATGTTTTCTGCCTAGCAGAGGCTAGTTCTCACTTACGAAAATGGCCCCACTTTGACCTGTATATCAGGCACAATGGTGTAGGTTTCAAAGAAACATGGCACCAACAAGTTGGAAAACGTGGGCCATGCGTGGACCGTGTTTGAGTCTGGCAAGCTCCAGATCTGCTACCAGGTTCCAGCCATTATCACAGGCGCAAAAATGCCAGGCCCCAGGTGTAGCAGGGAAAAAAAAATGCCATCTCAGCCAGGATGGCATCCCTGACCTCGGAGGCACTGTGCTGTCTGTCCCCCAAGCTGATCAGTTTCAGCACGGCCTACTGACATCTCCCCATGCCAGTGTTACAGTGTTTTCCGCTAGTAGCTGGGGTGGAGGTTGCAGCTTCGTAGGGTTTCAGTCTACTCCTGCCATGAATTTTGGCCTGGGAGAGGAGATAGGCCACCCCAGTTTGCACCCGGGGAACAGACTCCACCACATTCACCCTGCCTGTCATTAAAGATAAGCACTGCAGCATCCCTGACCACAGGCGCTTGTCCATGTGTCGGTGGTCAAGTGGACCTTGCAGCAAAGCGCAGAGCTCTGGGTCCGACTGATGTTATGGGACACATGCAGGCGCAAGGCAGAGACAGCACACCAAGAGAAGTAGTAACGGCTAGGCCCAGCATAGGGAGGTGCCCCAGCTGCCATCTGCTGACGGAAGGCCTGGGTCTCCAGAAGCATAAACAAACACCAACATCTCCAGGGCCAGCAGTTTATCGATGAGGCTGTTACAGGCTTGGGCATGGGGGTGGGTTGTATTGTACTTCTGCCTGCAATGAAAAGCTTGGGAAATGTGGAGTGGCTGGGAAGAGGCGCATGATGGTGCAGGCCAAAAGGGCGCATGAGGGTGAACTCCCCAATGTGTCAGAGATAGGTGTGTAGGTGTCCTTGCATCATATACTTGCACCATATTTGGCTTTGGAAGTTAATTTTGTGCCAAAAAGTGGTTAAGACAGCGATCCCTCAGCTACTCCCGTTACACTGTCTATTGAAGTTACCATCTGTGGAAGTGGACCACCATTTCTAAGATCCCAAAGGAAGCAGGCAAGAGATGTGCAGTTCAGAAAAAAAGATGAGAAAATAAGTTTAGGCTGTAGAGCACAGAGGGATCGGAGAGGACAGAGCTGGTGTCGGCCAGGTATTCCCACAACATGCGCCTATACTTGTCCCTCCTGGTGACACTAGGCCCCTGAGTGGCAGTAATTTGTCCAGGGGGGCCATTAACGTGGTCCAGACCTAGGAATAAGTCTTCCAACAGGGTAGAGTTTTGCATGCCTTTGCTTCTACCCACTGTTTTTGCTGCTTAGCTTCCCTCCACATCTACTCTGCTTTCACCCCTAAACATCACCCCAGTTTATGCCTTTGCTTCTACCCAGGTTTTTTGTTGATTTAGCTTCCCTCTACATCTACACTGCTTTAGCCCCTAGACATCACCCCTGTCCATGTGGGGTCGGTGGCCTCGTCATCCACCAACTCCTCTTCCAATTGCGCACTGCCCCCTTACTGCAAACCGCACATGACCACAGCTTGCCTTGATGGCAACTGTGTCTCATGATCCCCACTTAGGTCCAGACAAGTCGGTGGCGGGTCCAAAACCCCAAAATTGGAAGGAAATGGCAGATGCTGCAGTATTTCTAACACCTGTTCCTGGTGCTCGGGCCTGGTCTGTGTTGTACCCTGCACCCTGCTTAACGCATCTGCCATATCCGAAGTTGTGCTGAGCGCATGCTAATGTTTCGTGTCCAGTGCAATGGATGGGATGGGATTTCACATAAGTCTGCCACCCATGGCCACTCATGGTTGAGCAACTGAGGGAGTTGACTTTGACGAACCCGAGGGTTTTGGAGTTGGAACTACATCAAAGGTCTGTGCTGCTCACACACTCTGCTCAACACATGATATGTTTAGTGCCAGCAGTGTGGAGACGTCGCACAACAGCCGTTGTTCCAGCAGGTACAGGCGTTGTAGGAGTGCATAGAGGCTAGCAGCGGCAACTATACACTTTAAAAACTATCCGCACAAGCGCCACACTTTCACCAGTAGCTCAGGAACATTGGGGTACCTTTTTCAAAAGATTAGCAGCAATGAGTTAAAAACGTGGCCCAGGCATGGAATATGTTGCAGGCTGCCAAGCTACAGAGCCAATCCCAGGTTACGGCCATTATCACACATGACAACATGCCTGGGCCCAGGTGCAGTGGCAAAAACCACATTGCCGTCTCATCGAGGATGGCATGACTCACTTTGTAGGCAGTGTGCTGTCTGGCCCCCAAGCTGATGAGCTTCAGCACGGCCCGCTGACGTCTCCCCACACCAGTGTTGCAGCGTTTCCAGCTCGTAGCTGGGGTCAATTTAACAGCGGAGGAGGGTGGTGTTTCAGCCCTCCTCCCAGGAATGTTGTGTGGGGAGACAAGTCAGGCCACCACATTTTGCGACCCGGTCCACGCCTCAACTACATTCAACCACTGTGCCCAAATTGAAAGGTAGCGTCCCTGTCCGCATGCACTTGTCCATTCGTAACTGGTCACATGGAACTTTAGGGCTAAGCGCTGAATTTAGGGACCGCCTCATGTTTGGGGGAAAGTGCTGGTGTGGACGGCACAGTGCGGTGGCGCAGTAGACACTCTGCCCAAAAAGGGCAGAGTGTCCCCCAGCCGGGATTCCAACATCTCCTGGGCCAGATTTCTTGAGATGAGGCCGTTGAAGCCTTGGGCATGTGGGTGGGTTGCGCTGTACTTTAGCATGAAATGAAAGGCTTGGGAGATGGGGAGTTGCTGGGAAGAGGCGCATGATGGCGCGGGCAAAAGGAGAAATGGCAGGAAAAGGTGAGGATAAGGGTGAACTCCCCAAAGTGTCAGAGGCAGATGTGGAGGTGTCCTGGCTCCTGGTCTGGACTGCAGCGCCAGCCCTGTCAACAGTGGAAGAGGCAGTGGCCGCCAGGCCAAACGACGATTATCCTGCGCTTGCTCTCACCCACTGAGCCCAGGGCTTGCCTTCCAAATGATGGCACCCGCAAGAGGTGGTGAGATTCCTCTCCGCAGATCTCCAAACCATCTTGGACTTGCAAATTGCACTAAATTTGTCATGTAACTGACATGTATATGATGAGTCTATCCATTGTCTGTTCATTTTGGTGAAAGTCAGCCTGTCAGCTGACAGACAGCTGTGCTTGTCAGTGATGATGTCACCGGCTGCTTGTACCCCCAGTTTTTGCTGCTTAGCTTGCCTCCACATCCACACTGCTTTTGCCCCTACACATCACCCCTATCCATGCCTGTGCCTCTAGCCATAAGTCTGCCACCCATGGAAACTCATGGTGCAGAAAGTGAGGGAGCTGACTCTGAGGAACCCTTGGGTTTTGTAGCTGGTACTCCATCAAAGGTCTCTGCTGCTCACACACCCTGCTGAACATACGGTATCTAGGGTTAGAGCGTGTGGTGACCTCGCACAACAGTAGGTGCTTCAGGCAGATGTAGGCCTTGCTGGAGTGTATTGCGGCTAGCTCCAGGTACTGTAGACTTGGGAAAGTGGGTGTCCAAGTGCCGCACTTTCACCCTTAGCTCAGCTAATTTGGGGTATGTTTTTAAAAATCATTGCACCACTACATTGAACATGTGGGCCAGGCATGGAACGTGTTGGAGGCTGGCAAGCTCCAGAGCCCTCCAACAAGCTAAAAAACCTGGCCCCAGGGGCAGCGGGGATAAACAAATTGCCATCTCATCCAGGATGGCATCCCTGACCTCAGAGGCAGTGTGCTGTCCGTCTCCCAAGCTGATGAGCTTCAGCCCAGCCTGCTGACGTCTCCCCACACCAGTGTTGCAGCGTTTTCAGCTCGTAGCTGGGGTAAATCTAACAGCGGAGGAGGAGGAGGGTGGTGTTTCAGCCCTCCTCCCAGGAATGTTTTGTGGGGAAACAAGTCAGGAAAATTCTTGAAACGGGAGAGTTTTGCATCTTTGCCCTTGCTGCCTATGGACATCCCTTTGCCTCTAGCCACCATTTTCCCTGCTTTGCTTGCCTCCACATCCACACTGCTTTTGCCCCTAGACATCACCCCAGTCCATGCCTTAGCTTGTACCCCCAGTTTTTCCTGCTTAGCTTGCCTCCACATCCACACTGCTTTTGCCCCTAGACATCACCCCAGTCCATGCCTTAGCTTGTACCCCCAGTTTTTCCTGCTTAGCTTGCCTCCACATCCACACTGCTTTTGCCCCTAGACATCACCCCAGTCCATGCCTTAGCTTGTACCCCCAGTTTTTCCTGCTTAGCTTGCCTCCACATCCACACTGCTTTTGCCCCTAGACATCACCCCAGTCCATGCCTTAGCTTGTATCCCCAGTTTTTCCTGCTTAGCTTGCCTCCACATCCACACTGCTTTTGCCCCTAGACATCACCCCAGTCCATGCCTTAGCTTGTACCCCCAGTTTTTCCTGCTTAGCTTGCCTCCACATCCACACTGCTTTTGCCCCTAGACATCATCCCTATCCATGCCTCTTCCCCTAGCCATAACTCTGCCACCCCTGGAAACTCATGGTGCAGAAACTTTGGTTGCTGACTTTGAGGAACCCTTGGGTTTTGTAGATGGAACTCCATCAAAGGTCTGTGCAGCTCACACACCCTGCTCAAGATATGGTATTGTAGGGTTTCAGCGTGTGTGAATGATGGACAACAGCCTGTGTTTGGACAGATGTAGGCCTTGCTAGAGTGTTTTTAGGCTAGCAGCGACTCCTGTGCACTTGCAAAAGTGGGCGCACAAGCGCCGCATTTTCAACAGTAGCTTCGGTACATTTGGGTATGTTTTTAAAAAACTTTGCACCACTAGGTTAGACGTGGGCCAAACATGGAACGTGTTGGAGGCTGGCAAGCTCCAGAGCCGCTACCAGGTTCCAGCCATTATCACAGGCGTAAAAATGCCAGGCCCCAGGTGTAGCAGGGAAAAAAAAATGCCATCTCAGCCAGGATGGCATCCCTGACCTCGGAGGCACTGTGCTGTCTGTCCCCCAAGCTGATGAGCTTCAGCACCGCCTGCTGACGTCTCCCCACACCAGTGTTTTAGCGTTTGCCGCTAGTAGCTGTGGTGGAGGTTGCAGCGTCGTAGGGTTTCAGTCTACTCCTGCCATGAATTTTGGCCTGGGAGAGGAGATAGGCCACCCCAGTTTGCACCCGGGGAACAGACTCCACCACATTCACCCTGCCTGTCATTAAAGATAAGCACTGCAGCATCCCTGACCACAGGCGCTTGTCCAAGTGTCGGTGGTCAAGTGGACCTTGCAGCAAAGCGCGGAACTAAGGGCCCACCTGATGTTGAGTGACACGTGCTGGTGCAAGGCGGGGACGCCACACCGGGAGAAGTTGAGACGGCTAGGGACGGCATAGTGAGGTGCCACAGTTGCCATCAGGTCCGGGAAGGCGGGAGTTTCAACAAGCCGGAACGCCAACCTCTCCTGGGCCAGCAGTTTAGCGATGTTGGCGTTCTAGGCTTGCGTGGGTGGGTGGTTAGCGGTGTATTTCTGCCGGCGCTCCAATGTCTGAGAGATGGTGGGTTGTTGTAAAGAAGCGCCTGATGGTGCCTTTGATGGTGCAGGAGAAGGAGATAAGACAGAAACAGGGGAGGATGAGGGAGAAGTCAACAAAGTGGCGGAGGCAGATGAAGTGATGTCCTGGCTCGTCCTCTGGAGTGCATCGCCAGCACTGTGAGCAGAGGCAGTGGCATGAACGGCGGGCGACGTTTGTCCTGCCGTTGCTGCCTGCCACTGATTCCATTGCTTGGATTCCAAATGACGGTGCATTGAAGTGGTGGACAGGTTGCTCTTCTCAGGGCCCCTACTCGATTTCGAGAGGCAAATTGTGTAGACGACACTATATCTGTCCTCGGCGCATTCCTTGAAAAAACTCTACACCTTCAAGAAACGTGCCCTCGATGGGGGAGTTTTTCTGGGCTGGGTACAAAAGGGAACATCTTCGGACATTCCGGGTCTGGCCTGGCTTCGGCAAAGCAGCTGACCTCTGCCTCTGGACATGTCTCTGCCTCTAGCTACCCTTTTTGGTGCTGCACCTGCCTCAACATCCACACTACTTTCCCAGCTTGACATCTGCCTTGTCCAGGTGGGGTCGGTGTCCTCGTCGTCCACCACCTCCTCTTCCAACTCCTGTCTCGCCTCCTCCTCCTGCACAATGCGCATGTCAACTGGCTGCCCTGACAGCAACTGCGTCTCATCGTCGTCGATGAGGGTGGGTTGCTGGTCATCCGCCACCAAATCGACCGGAGATGGAATGGAGGAGACTCTAGTGTTTGAGCATCTGGACACAGATACTCGTCTGTTAGGTCCGTGGAATCGCGAAATGGAGGGGCAGGTTGCGGTACAGTCAAAGGAAGGGAGAACAGCTCTGGGGAGCAGGGACAGTTGGGGTTATTGTTCTGAGAAGATTGGGAATTTTGGGTGGAAGGAGGACAAGACTGTTGGGTAAGAGGAGGTAGAGGCTGACTGGCTGGTGGACAATGTGCTTTAAGCGTTATCCGACAGCCATTGCAAGACCTGTTCCTGGTTCTCGGGCCTACTAATCTTTGTACCATTCAGCCTAGTTAATGTGGAACTTTTGTGCAAAGCGCAGAACTTAGGGCCCGCCTGATGTTAAGGGACACACGCTGGTACAAGGCTCAACTCACCCTAAGTGCCAAAAACACTGCTGGTGCAAGGCTCTACTCATGCCAAGGGCCTCAATCTCTGCTGGTAGCTCAGCTTAAGGTCCTGTAACTTTGTTTGGAAGGGCTCATGTTAAGGGCTAGAAAAGTGAATTTTGGAAGGTCTTACCACATCACACACACACACACACACACACACACACACACACACACACACACTCAAAATGACAGTTAAGGGTGAGGGCTTTTGGAATTCCCATTGCCTATTCCATTTGTGGTTGTCATGGGGAACGTGATTTAAAGGGGTGGTTGTTACTGTTTGTTGAGCTTAAATTGGGGTTTGTGTCCATCCATTTGGGGAGTAAAGAAGGTTTCCAGGTATTTTCCCACTTTGATAGAGGTTTTTTTGAATGTGGAAAGTGTGTAGTTGTTAGGCAGTGATGTTGGGGTAATAGAGGGTCTTTGGTGTGTTAGATGCCCCCAGACATGCTTCCCCTGCTGTCCCAGTGTCATTCCAGAGGTGTTGGCATCATTTCCTGGGGTGTCATAGTGGACTTGGTGACCCTCCAGACACGGATTTGGGTTTCCCCCTTAACGAGTATCTGTTCCCCATAGACTATAATGGGGTTCGAAACCCGTTCGAACACACGAACATTGAGCGGCTGTTCGAATCGAATTTCGAACCTCGAACATTTTAGTGTTCGCTCATCTCTAATCATAATATCACCAGTGACATGAAAATTTTGATTTTAAGAGGGAATTTTAAATCAAGAAAACAGCGACTGATTCATGAATACAAGTGCATGACCCTATTCAAGACTCTGGATAGTGGAATGAACCTTTCACTTGTGTTCATGTCTTTTTATACAAATCATTGAACTAAGGCAGCCATAAAGATAAAGAACCTGGGAACTGGTAATTGATTATTTGTTTTTATATGTATATAGTAATAAGCCTCTTCCTCCCTCCTGTAATCCTATCCCTGTATCCAGTTATATATATATGCAGCCTGCAGAAAGTGTTTTAGACATATCTGAAGAAGAAGCCAACTAAAAAAATAATAAACAATAGCCCGTGGAGCCCAACTGGGCACTGAACTGTAGGGCACACTGGTGTGAACAAGTCCCGACAGTTATCCTCACTGCCAGGATACACCACCAACTGGTTGCTCTCTGTTACTACACAGGGAGCAGGACACAGCAGAACAATGCAGCCGCTAAATGGAAACAGTGTCTAACAGTTGCTTGACTTTTAGACTAACAACCAACTATGCCCATGTGCTCCTCCCATGTGTAACCTCCTGGCCGGCACCCACTACTGCCACATGCTGTAGAAGCAAAGGATAGCAAAGTAGCTAAGGTAGGAGTTCCCTGGGTACTTAGCTAAGGGAACAATTCTATCTAGGGAACAACTCTATCTAAGGACCTACCTAGCGAAGGCCGCTTACTGCCAAACTAATGTTTGCACTGACACGCACAAATCTGAGTTAAGGCTAAGGCACCAGGCGAACACTCCTGCCTCCTTAAATAGAGGGAAAGCGGGTCTAAACAGCATGCCCAGGTGCCCACGCCAGGTACTCATAGGTTAGCACCACTGTCAGTCAGGAAACCGACCACACCTATCGAGGGATTTAACCCCAACCATGCTGGACTGAGCAATAACAGCGGAACAGGCTGCGGCCCTGATCCCTTGGCTGCACCTGCCGCACATTGCTAACAGTATTATAGTATATTATTGTGTATTATAGCATGTATTATAGCGTATTATAATGTATAGTAGTGTATTGTAGTGTTTTATAGTGTATTATAGTGTATTATAGCATGAATTATAGCGTATTATAGTGTATTATAGCGTATTATAATGTATAGTAGTGTATTGTAGTGTATTATAATGTATTATAGTGTATTATAGTAGTGTATTGTGGTGTATTATAGTGTATTATAATGTATAGTAGTGTATTGTAGTGTATTATAGTGTATTATAATGTATAGTAGTGTATTGTAGTGTATTATAGTGTATTATAATGTATAGTAGTGTATTGTAGTGTATTATAGTGTATTGTAGTGTATTATAATAGTGTATTGTAGTGTATTATAGTGTATTATAATAGTTTATTGTAGTGTATTATAGTGTATTATAATGTATAGTAGTGTATTGTAGTGTATTATAGTGTATTATAGTGTATAATAGTGTATTATAGTGTATTATAGCATATAATAGTGTATTCTAGTGAAGCCTCCCCCAGAGCTTCATCATTCTGCAGTTTCAGAGGTTTATTCGGTTTATTATCATTGCGCACATATTGTAGGTCGAGTTTAATGCCGGGGGCTCCACGTTGCAAAGTGCAGCATGTTGGCTGTGGTGTAAATGCTGTGTATTACAGGACCTGCCTCACCTCTCCTGGGCATCCGTCAGCATCCTCTTGTGGCCTCTGGCTGACGTCACTTGCCCTGAGGTCACCACTGAGGCCTTTGATTGAACCTCAGTAGTCATGGCCCGGGGTCAAAGTGTCATGATGTCAGTGATTGCTGAGCCCCCATCACAGGTCTGAACAGTGACCCTGGGGTATGAGATAGTGGCCAGAAGAGGACATCAGGGGTCTGCAGAACATCTAAAGAACAAGGATGTATCAAAGTCTGATCTTCACAACACGTTTGTGGGAGTCTATCCTAACACCACCAAAGCGATGTCCGAGGACCTCAGAAGAAGAGTTGTTTGAGGAGCAATTCATCTCTAAATCAGCATCAAATTGTGCCATAACTTAACATAGCTCTCCCATAGAAGTCAAAAGAGTCTTCTCCAGACTATTGTGTGTCTGTGGCCCATGGTCCATCTCCAGAAAATAGGAAGTGACGTAATATTTTAGGCTTAGTGTCAAGAGTTGGAATTGCAGGATTTTTAGGATATTTTTTAATATAGATAATTACATGGAAAATTAAAAACAATATTAAAAAAAAGTCATTAATCCTTTCCTGGAAAATTTAAGGGGATTTGGGGTATTTAAATAGCTGCTGGGTTTCTGCTGTATTATATAGTTGATGCCCGACGGCAATGGCTGCGATCAGTGCCGCCGAATGGAAGGTATTACCTCTAGTCCACCCAAAAGTTATGTTCTCCCCAGAGATTCCCATTGGTAAGTATTCTTCCATAGCACCCTTGTAGTGCCTTTATAGCGCCCCCCACTGGTAAGGGTTTCCCTAGAGATCTCAATGAAATAAAAATTGCCTGGATTCCACAATAAATTACAGTTTGTTACAAAAATATCTAATGGCATTTTCAAGAAACATTAAAGGGATTTTCTGCCCCCATATGCCGGGACCCAACACCGATCAGCAAACGCTCTTCAAATCCCAGAATATATTACGTGGCCCATATGATGATGGATCCCTTACAAATATAGTCTATGAAGCAAGAGCCAGAGGATGGAAACATGTAACATTGACCATAAGAAGTTATGCCATTACTTTTGAGGGGTCGTGAAGGAAAGTTCTTTTGGATCAAACACTTATGGTAGGTCTAAGTAACGTTTCACGTGACGGACAACCTAAGTAGCTGCTATGTTCCCCTGGGTCTAGCACGGCACAAGATCCTTTTTAGTGCCCTTTTCAGAACTTTATTCTTAAGACTGTAGATCATTGGATTGAGCATTGGGACGGCGGCTGTGTTAAAAAGAGCAAAAAGTTTCTTCGACTCCAAGGTGCTACTCAGGTTCGGGGTCAGATATTGACTGTACAGTGTCGTGTATAGTAATATGACCACCATGAGGTGTGAGGAACATGTGTAGAAGGCCTTCATTCTTCCAGAGCTGGAACGTATTCTTAAGATGGCATGTATGATAAATACATAAGACACAAAGATGAGGAGAAATGGCGTCAGCATCATGGTAAGAAGCCCCTCGATGAAGAAGAGTGTTTCAACGATGGCGGTGTCTTCACAAGATATTCTTATGATGGGGATGATGTCACAGAAGAAGTGATTGATCTCATTTGAGACATAGCAAGAGAAGCTATTTACCATCCCTACATGGGGAAAAACTTCCAAAAATCCTAAAATCCAACAGGCGGCCGCCAATATCCAACATGTCCTTGGGTTCATGACCAAGTGGTATTGCAGCGGCTTACAGATGGCCACATAGCGGTCGTAACTCATGGCTGTCAATATCGAGAGCTCGGCACATCCCAGCGATCCAAACATGTACATCTGGGCCATGCAAGCGCTGAAGGAAACTGTTTTGTCTCCAGTAATGAAATTGATTAGAATCTTATGTAACGTAATAGTGGAACAACTGATGTCCAGGATAGATAAGTTAGCCAGGAAGAAGTACATGGGCGTGAGGAGCTGAGGGTCTGTACAAGCTACGAGAATGGTCACGTTACTGAATAAGATGACGAGGTAGATCAGGAGAACCAGAAGGAAGATCAGAAGTTGAAGTTGGGGGTCATCGGATATCCCCTTAATAATGAAATATCTGATCGGTGTGTGGTTTGTCTGCATTGTGGCCAAATATCCAAATCAAATAGATCTACAATGTGTTACTGTATATCAGTGGATGGATAAGATAAGCCATGCTTACAGGATTAGAAGAACAAAGGGAAATGGCCCTGGGAGAGGCCCATCGAAACAATGGTGGATTTTCATATGGGGTTAATGGGGTAATTTTTTAATTTTTTTTTTAAAAAAAACAATTTGTTAGATTTTTTCCGTTCCTTTTCCAAATCTTGCCCAAATTTTACACTGAAAGGTAAAGAAAATGATATAAGTAAATAATATAAATGATAAGTTAAAGGGGCGTTACAGTAATTTTTTTTAACACATAGGAGGCTTAAAATAATAAAACACATACAGAGTGGGATTAACCTAACCTTTGTTTTCGGCTGGGGTCTCCATTTTGGCCCCTGAAGTAGAGCTCTGCTCATATGGAGCACCAGTCTCTGATTGGCTGACACACTCATACACCGGCAGAAGCCTCAGGACCTGAACAGAGACTTTCCATTGGTTCCTTGGCTGGTCAGAGAGGTGAGTATGCACTGTCGGTTGTAATAAGCCTTCCTATGGGAAAATCCCTTTAATATCAAATTATAAAATTATTTAACAAATTAACACACAAACAACGTAGGGCCAATTTTAGCAAATTAACCGAACAAGATGAACAAATCAGAAGACGCAAGAGCAGACGACATGAGACATTACAAAGTGACAAAGACATTAACATATCATACAATACTGTCAATGAGACTTCTGCCCCTCTCAGCAGGGATTTTGGCCCCTCCTCATGAGTAAACTGCCCCAGTTGTCTCAGGTGTGAAGGGGCCTTATCCAGACGCCATGTTTCAGCTCCTTCCAATAGGATTTAGGTGCGGGCTCATAGAAGCCACTTCAGAATAGTCCAATGTTCTCCTCTTAGCCATTCTTGTGTGTTTTGGGTCATTATCCTGTTACAAGACTCATGACCTGAGACTGAGACCAAGCTTTCTGACACTGGGCAGCACATGTCTCTCTAGAATCCCTTGATAGTCTTGAGATTTCCTTGTACCCTGCACAGATTCAAGACACCCTGTGCCAGATGCAGCAAAGCGGCCCAAGAACATAACAGAGCTCCTCCATGTCTCACAGTAGGGACATAACAGAGCCTCCTCCATGTGTCACAGTAGGGACATAACAGAGCCTCCTCCATGTGTCACAGTAGGGACATAACAAAGCTCCTCCATGTGTCACAGTAGGGACATAACAGAGCTCCTCCATGTCTCACAGTAGGGACAGGGTTATTTTCAAGATATAGAGCTGATGTGCCTTGCCAAACGTTCTAATTTTTGTCTCGCCTGTCCATAGGACATTCTCCCAGAAGCTTTTTGGCATGTAGTTTGGTTATTATCACTTTTGTCAGGTTCAAGTTATTTCTTTTTTTTTCTTTTTTTAATGTAGATTATGAGCCCCATATAGGGATATATACTGTATATAGGGATCACAATGTACATTTTTTTCCTATCAGTATGCCTTTGTAGAATGGGTGGAAATCCACGCAAACACGGGGAGAACATACAAACTCCTTGCAGATGTTGTTCCTGGTGGGATTCGAACCCAGGACTCCAGCGCTGCAAGGCTGTAGTGCTAACCATTGGCCACCATGTTGCCCCGATTCCAGTTATTTCTGTGACCATCGTGGGGCTTTTCTTTCATTAAACGAGGGGGACCAACAATTTTGCCCACATATGCACATACAAACTCGCCACAGTGTGATTTTTTATCGTAGAAAACAACAGAAGTCTTTGAAAGGATTGTGTTAACCCTTTGTGCAACCATGTTGTTATGTGTTACTTTGAGCTTTGCTACATATCTACATTACACATTGAGTATAAATACATATATATACATACAGTATAGTTTACTGGTATAAGCCGGCATCCCCCTCCCCTGCTGCTTGTTCTGACTGCTGGTCCAGAACAAAGAAGAGAAGATCAGGAGAACTGGAGGAGATTATTAGAAAAGTCCAGCACAGAGGTGTAAAGTAATAGAATATCTCGTGTTATGGTAAGATTTCATTTTGATTTCAAACAGGGATCTCACCTTGTTGTCTGCGATGCTTCAATTCCTAAACACCCTTAGAGGCCAGACCAAATCTACAGATGACTCAAGCTTGAGTGTGAAGCCCCTCACTCCAGTGACCCCCTACAGTCCCATTTATTTATAGTTCCAACCTTAGAAGTCATACTAGAAGACATCACATCTAATCAGAATTATATCAACACATAGAATGCCAAGTAGTGGCGAATACGGAAAGATTAGACATTGTTTGGCCAAATGACCAGACACTGATGCTGAGTTGACAAGGGGAGACTCTTGTATATGGCTAAATAGGGGGAAGGGAAGGTTATGTATTCAGTCAATAGAGTAACATTAATGTTTAAACATTCTCATATTGCATATTCTTCAACTTTCCATATCATCTTGGGAGCTTTAGTACTGTCCCCTCTGAGATGCCGCCTACTGACGCCTGAGGCAAGATGCTCAATTTGCCTCATGACAAGTAAAGCCCTGTGTTTATGTCATACTTTACTGAATTTTCATAAAATTTCACACCCTCTTATAGACCCCGTAACCTCATTGAGATCTTAAGCCATGCCACTAAATAAAATTGCATGCCATACCCAAAATTATTCAGACCCCCAAATTAACTCAGATCCCAGATTAAGCCCAAAAATGAATTCAGACTGTGGAAGAGACAACCCTGAATTAGAGAGACAGAGACAGGTAACATAGGCTGTACCATATGTTTTACATTGTTTTTGTCCTTCGGATCAGTCTTGTACTGTACTTACATGGGACTGCCGTTAGGTCCTCCGCATGATGACAAGGCAGCCCACACCTGATACCCGTATATATATATATATACCATTATATATACCGTATACTGTATATATATATACACCATTTACTATGTGGTAATTAATCCCCCGACCTCATAAGACGACTATGATTAGTAACTATGGGGCAATTATTTCTCGATACATTTGCAGGTATAGAATCTCCTGGGTATTTTCAGACCAATTAAGAAAGGAATGTGGAATCCAATTAATGGAAGTTACTAATTATCAGCAAAAGTAGCCGTACGTCACTATGGCATACAGACACTGGGGTATAACATGGATACGGTTTTTGTCATGTTTAAATATCTTTCCAAAAATTCTAAACTTTGAAAAATTCTAAAAATTCTTTTAGTCACAATTACTTGATGACACCTGTAACGTTTTATGTTTCCGTATATGGAGATGTGTAGGGTGGCTTTTTTTGTTGTACAACCTGTAGTTTTTAGTTATACTATTTTGGGGTTTACCCATGTTTGTGACATCAGTGACATTTGTGGGTGACATCGTACACCTCATGGTCACTGTGGTCACTGCCTAAACCTGTGATTGGGCCTCAGTAATTACATAGGGTGTGTTGACATCATGACACTGGGGTGCATGACATCACCAAAGAGACAGAAGTGGCTGGAAGAGGACCACACTGAGGGAGCACCGGATACTACAAGGATGTCTAGAAGAGATGAGAGAAGGTGAGTTGATCTGTTTATCTTGTTGCCTCCTCTGGACTAAATCATCAGAATGGGAAGCGAAACAAATCTTTAGAGGTTCGCCCAACTCTAGTCACCAGATTCGATTTGGTTCAGATCAGAAGTGACCCAGCTGCCCTGAATGGTCATGTATGACTCTCTGAGGTCATGTTCATTGCCTACATATGATAGACATGGTGGGGGATGTGTGGTTTTGTAGGGATACCAGTAGTGGCAGCAGCCGTACAGTATGGACTGTGATGGCCAGTAGCATCATTCTCCCAGATTTGTATAGCCAGTCTCCACTGTCAACAGTGTCAAATCTATTCATTGGTATCAACTGGCGTTGTCTGATCTATTCTGGATTCATTTTCACAAAGACAATCTTTTCCACACTCGTGGAAGACAGTTTTGACCGTTTTGGAGTGACACCACCACCTGCCATGATGAATACCCTCTCTGATGGTAAACAAGACAATAGACTGATGGGAAATTGGTCCAGTTCCTGACACTGGTCCAAGCTACTGACCCAGAAGTCCATCCAGAGATAGGACACAGTTCAGGAAAAACTGAACCTGGTTGTTGAGGTGGTGTTCATTCTCCATCCTGCACTGTGATGGTTGGCCATAGCCAGTGTCATTGGCATCATCATCATCATCATCATCATCATCATCATCATCATGTCTGCCACAATATTCCCCTAGCTTTTACTATGAAAACCCCATCACCCCTCAACCACCAACTCCTCCTCGAGTCCTAGCTCTTCATCCTCTTCCTTCTCTACTTCTTCCCAAATGTGACGTCGTCTGTGCAGGTCTCCAACAACTATAGTGGGGCAAACAATAGTTGAAGCTGATCTTCCTTCACCACTCCTTGTTGTCTCCTTCCACAATCCATACCACTAGGAACCCTTCTGGGCTAAAGATTCCCACAGGCCTGCCATGGGTGACGTTACTTGGTAAGGAAAATTAATCAAAATAGCAATGATAGTCTTTACTCATAATCAGTTTCTGGTATATTGTATTCTCATGGTATATATGTATACTGCTTATACTCGTAACCTGTTTGCAATGCTACTGACATTTTGAAGTCTGGCCTTGCTCCTATATTCCTTTCAAGAATGTTCCCTTATGATCTATTTACTTAGAATCTGTTCTTCCTACCACGATGATGATCAAAAATTGCCCAGGTTACCCAGGAAAGGAATGGCTCCAGATGCACTGAGCATGCCCAGAAGTAAGGAAAGGTGAGTATTACTGTTTGTTGTTTTCTATACCACCCATGGATTTCCACCTATACAGTACACTATCAAGTCTGGAGGGACCACAGGGTATCATCTCTTTGACAAACCCCAAAAGTTATAGCCTTGGTTCCAATCCGATACATTTGTAAAATTCAAACTGAATCAGGTTTGATCCGATCCAGTTCACTGATCTCTAATGACCATAAAAAGCTTTGTGATATCTTATCGGACTGTAGGTCACATGACTCAGATTACTGATATCTATAGAAGTCTATGGAGAGGGGAATGGGAGGAGTGAACAGGAAAAGCAAGAGGAAATAGAAGAAATTCAGGTTTAGACTGATGTTAGAGATGAATAGAAGTTGTCTATCTGTATTTGTGTCCTGCATGGTGCTGGGGTTGTTTCTGAAAGAACAGATTCCTTCCATACCTAGTGTGTTCAGTGGGGTTGAGCCGATCTTGAGATTTCAGGATCGATTTTACAATTTGATTTCCGATCATTTTCCAGCTCGATCGCTGATTGGGATCCGATCTTTCCCGATCCCGATCGCTCGACCCTAGTGTTCAGTGAATGGCAGTTCATCTCCATCCACCAGAGAGGACTGCAATTTCCAGACACAACAAACACACACAAATATACAATATGAACTGTATGTGCAGGTGAATGTTGCTATGGCTTCAATAGATATGCAGAAATAAAAAGTTGCATCAGCGCTGTGCTAGCACCAAGAGTATTGCTTCTCATACCTACTGTATAGAAATGAGAATGACTCTCCTCTCTCTGGGTCTTGACTTCCAATGAATTCTGGCAAATGTATTTCATCCATATTATACATCCAAAGTATTTCTATTACAGCCATGACAATGGTCCCCGTGCACTTACAGTTCATATTGAACTATTGCATTGTGCATTTGGGGAGTGGATGATTCCATTTTGGTCTTGCATGTCACTTGCCATAGGGTTGCCATACGCTCCCCCGAAATTCATTTCAAGCCCCAGGTTCAGAGAGAGAGGAGAGTATGTGCAATGTATGATAAGTATAATATGGCTAAAATACACTTGCCCTGAATTCTTTGGAGGCAAAGACGACGGAAGAGGAGAGTCATTATAGTGTAGGTCCCATCTAAAGAGGTCGCCTTGTTGCATTTGATCAAAATGTTAACCAAGAACCTCATTTTCATGTATTTGTATATACTGTACATCAGGTATTAGCAGTAACGCTCTTGTTATTTGCAGAGCTGTTGCAATTTTTTGGGGTTTGCAGATTCCAGATACAACGTGCTAACAATTGCAGAATATAAATCATATAATGGCCGGTTATAATGTTACTCGCAGGTAACAGCTTATCCTGAATGAAATACATAACAGCCACACTGAAAAGATTTTTAGGACAAAGATATATATTGTGCCATGTTCATCATTTTGGTATTTTTGGCATCCCACCCCAGTCCTGAGGACTCCCATAGTAGGAACTGATATATAATGCTGATATTTTACTAATGATCATGGTAATTGGAATATATGACATGTTATCTATAGCCCAGGCTATAATCACCAATTAGTGTATCAATCTGGCTACTGTGACGAATCCCCGGGGATTAATTAGTACCACTGTGTTGTATTATATATACACAGTATAAGAGAATAGCGGATCACATGACAGACAAGCCTCGTATGACATCTTGTATCTGTACTGGGAGGGAGATAGATCCAGGACCATCAACTCAGCATATTATTACTTATAAAGACTACATCGCAATAAGACGATTATAGACGCTCCAGGTCTAAGCATATCCATAGGTAAGTGCACAGAGGAAACTTTCCAGTCCGGGGTTTCGCACCATGACTCTCTGTAAATTGCAAATCCTGGGAATGAATCCCAAGTATATGAGTAAAACAATGGCTTCCCATCATTTCCATCTCCAGTTGGTGCCTCACACATGGTAATCATGTCCCCTTTTGTGCCACAGCTTGAATCCTTCTTTGCCTATAAACAGCTCAATGATTGCTTTTGTACCATGAAAGGGTTAATGTTTTCCTTTCTGACAGTGGAAGGCTGTGTATCGTAAATCTCAGTCCAGTGCACCAGAGGGCAGGGTCAGTAATTACGATATACAAAGTATCGGACATCAAAGGAGATCAAAGTAGTTTATCCAGCCCCCGTGGGGTGAGGGGACCTGTGCACCCCCTTGGCCTTTTGGGCCCAGTCAAATAGTGCTACGTTTGTCTCTACAATATACAAGTGTACATAAAGCATGCATTGTAAACTGGAATAAGATAGGGTTAGATAGACTCCTTAAATCTCAAACATATTTTCTTGACCTCTGATTCCCTAGTCTATTTCTCTAGAACATTATGAAGTGCTTGTTGGGTCTGCAGCAAACTTCCCCACTATCCCATACATTTCATCCCTCACCTCTTCACATCCCATAACCTATCCTTCCTGGATGTACCTATAACATGGCTGTCACCCTCTGAAACAGCCCCCTCTGGTAACAATCATGGTGGTGGAGATGACCTTCTCTTACTGTTTCTTCAATCCAACCAGATATCACTCTTCTGATATTCAGTGTCTGCTATATACTCTCTGTTCTTCTCTTGTTTTTTAAAACTCATCCTTAAAAAAACTGAATTCATCATCCAAGTTTCAACCCACCTACCAGAGACGTCAACAAAGTCAATGGCTCCACAATTGTAACAGTCTCTCAAGTCCACCAATAAAACTGATCCCTCTTGGTTTATTAAACCACACAACCAAGCCCTCACCACCTGAAGAACGTCTTGTGACTTATAGGCTCCTATCCTAAGAAAAGTACGAGGTTAAGGCACTATGTGCGTAATCAGAACATGGCCTGTCTATAACGCTTCTTTCTGGTTACGAAAATTTGCTTTGATTTTTACATGTTCAGATGAATTGGGGATATTTGAATGGCTCCTCTTCACAGGGTTCAGTAATATTTCGATATAGGAAGAACAGAGGTAGCAGTCACACATAACCCTGGTGTACGGGATTTGCTAGTTGTGCAATTTTCTAGGCTGCTGTTGTAACAATGGAAGAAGGGAAGACAGAGACATTGAGTCCTAATCTTGAGCTAGCCTCTGTCCCTAACTAGTTGCCACAACTGTCCTAATGACAGGGACAACTGGGCGGCGACCCCTTCTCTGAATAAGTGTACACAATAAGTGTCTCCGTACGCCTATGTAGGCACACACTCTGCCTGATGTGCATGATTATCCCCTGACCCTGGTCTCTAGTCTCTCACTCTGCCAAATCAGTATCCCTGCGCTATGCTGAGGAGGTCCAAAAGACCGAAACAGCCCTGTCCATAGCTGGGAATCTGTTCCTTTTGGAATAGAAATACTAATTTGGCAATTAAATCTGCATCATGATAGTAGGCTTATTAACTGAGTCATGCATGATGTTAAGGAGGCTCCCCTCTAGAGGGCGGCATACAGAGTGCACTGTTCTCCTAATGACATCCTGAAGAGCATATTTTTTACTAAGTGTACACAGAAAAAGATGGGACAAAACAACACAGCGAAGCGAAGTCAGCAAGCAAGGGTCAACACCAGAGAAACAAAGCAGTACAAAATCGTAATCCAAAAGAGTAGTCACAAGGCAACCCAAAGATCTTATTTTTTACTAAAAATAAGAAGACATACTATTATAACTAGTGCATAATAGGTGGTGTTCTGTTACAAACGTTGCATTGATCCAGAGGAATTTCAAGATTCCTTTCGATTATCCTATAAAAAAATTCTACTATTTTTAGTTCCTTTTCTCATCTTCCATTTCTTGCAGACCTTAGATCTTAGAGAAGATGCATTCCAACCAGACGACTATCAGATACTTTGTCATAAAAGGGATCACTGATGTTCCAGAGCTTCAGCTTCCCATCTTCCTCATGGTTCTCCTTATCTATCTCCTAACCCTTGGTGGTAACGTGACCCTTCTCATTTTGGTATGTATCGATCGTCATCTCCATACTCCTATGTATTTTTTCCTGGGTAACTTGTCTCTAGTAGACATGTCTTGCTCCTCAGTCACTCTACACAAGATTTTAACAAGTTTCGTCACCCAAGACAAGAGGGTTTCCTATATTTCTTGCATGATACAGATGTACATGTTTGGTTCGTTGACGGGTCATGAGCTACTAATGCTGACAGCAATGAGTTACGACCGCTATGTGGCCATCTGTAACCCTTTACGATATCACGTGGTTATGAATACGAGGACTTGTAGCCTGTTGGCTTCTACCTGCTGGGTGTGTGGATTTTTGCAAGTCATTCCGCCACTTGGGATCCTCTATAGCTATTCTTGCTATTCTTCCATTGAAATCAACCACTTTTTTTGCGACATTGTTCCACTCATGAGAATTTCTTGCAATGACACTTCTTTCTTAGAAAAGTTGTTCTTCATAGAAGGGTTGCTGGTCCTTAACCTAACTCCATTTCTTCTCACTTTTATTCCCTATGTTTTCATAATTAACACCATATTGAAGATACGGGGCGGTATTGGAAGACGCAAGGCCTTTTACACGTGTTCCTCGCATCTGACGGCCTTCATCTTGCTCTATACAACCCTTGTTGGACAGTATCTGACACCAAACCTTTGGAGCTCCTTGGAATCTAAAAAATATTTTGCTCTTTTTAATACCGCCGCCGTCCCTATGTTAAATCCACTCATCTATAGCTTGAAAAATAAAGACGTGAACAAAGCTTTAAGAAGGAGCTTTGGGCAAGCGAAGCAATATTTAGCGTCATGTTCTATCTCTTTCCTACCTGTAATAGCTCGTAGATCAGAGTCCCGGTTACACATCTGATCCCTACCAGATTGTGCATCTAGGACCAGAATGGGGCATGGAAGCCAAACAGTCTCTTAATAGATGGTGTGAAAATTAGGGTTGAGCCGATCTTGACTTTTCAGGATCGATTTTAAAATCCGATTTCCGATCATTTTTCATTCGAACCCGATCTCGATCCCAATTCCGATCCCAATGCAAGTCAATGGGATTTTTTTATTAATCGGAGATCGGATTTTAAAAGCAATCCTATTCACTATACAGCATGGAATCTAACAATTGAACGCTTTGTTAGAATCCACGCTGTGTAGTGAATCACTAAGTAGCCAGAGGATTTTTTTTTAATCCTCTGGGTACTTAGTCCTCCCTGGTGTCCACTTACCTGCAGAGATGGCTGCTCCGGCACCCGGTGTTCTTCGCCTCACTCCCATTCCACGCTGCTCTTCTCGCCTCGCTGCCCCCCGCCTCCCAGATTAGGAGAGTGTGGGCGGGTACTGGGAGGGGAGACGTCACGTCTCCCCACCCTGTACCCGCCCACACTCTCCTAAGCCACAAGTCCCGCCTTCTTAGCTCTTTAAACACTAACCTGGGAGGCGGCAGCAGCGAGGCGAAAAAGAAGGAGAACACTGGGCACCAGAGCAGCCATCTCTGCAGGTAAGTAGCTACTAGCGATGTTAGTTTAGTCTCCCATTAGAATGAATGGACGCAGACGGCGGGCAGGGGGTTAAGGCTGTGTGCCGGCTGCTTCCATTCATTCCTATGGAACCGCAGCGGAGCCTTCACACTGAGTATACACTCCACTCAGAATGAGAGGAGCGTATACTCAGTGTGAAGGCTAAGCAAAGCATTGTGGGAAATAATCACCAATCCCGATCCCACTTAAAAAGATCGTGCTCGGAATTCCGATCGCGATCGTGGAATTTTTTCGATTGTCGATCGGAATCCGATCTTTTCCGAACACGATCACTCACCCTTGTGAAAATGCAACAATGAAAATGGTCCTTGGCTAAGATATGTAAAATGTTATGGCGAACCTTGAGAGATTTGTTGTGCGAATATCTGCAAGATTCCCCTGTAAGTTTTTGTTTGGAGTGAAGTGCTATTATTATACTCAGATCCCATAGTATAATAACCAGAGGCTAAAGAGTGGTGCAAAAAAATCCAATCACCGATATTCACCTCCCATGTGACCCTGTGGTTTGACCTCCACGCTTTTTGCTTTATTTGACATTTTGGGTTATTGCTGATTGAATCCTGCGATACTCTCAAAAATGAGAAAATTCAGAATGTTGATGTCTTATGGTGGATTCGAAGGATACTGAAAATCATCAATGCCAAATACCATTCATTTAGTTGATTCTAATAAAGAAAAACAGTTGATAATAAGAAAGCCTATAAATAGTCACTTAAAGGGATTGTCCAGGCAAAAATGGACATTAAATTTATTAACAGGGAGATTTTCTGGCTCAGCTAGAATATTCAAGATAAGACTACACAAATAGTCAATGAATCAATTAACAATCCGACAGTCTCCTCCTCCTCCCCCTCCCCTCTCCATAGAGACCTGTGTGTGAGATGAATACAGACAGACCTCTATATAAACACACAGATAGATGGAAGATATGGAAGAGGAGAGGAGTCTAATAAGTAGACAAGGAAACAGATAATCTTAATAAGATATATTATAAAGTTTCTTATATTCACCTGGACTATTCATTTATGAGAAGTGGATTTATAAGGGGAGGGACACTTAAAACATTTTGAGAAAAAGTAAATGGGTGCCCCTTCATGATGGCAAAATAAGGTACTTTATGCTCCACCCCCTTTTGGGAAAAATTGGGTAAGCCACATCTCTTTCAGAAACATGACAAAAATTAGGATAGGTGGAAAATATGTAAAATGTGTACAGGCATACCTCCCAACCTTTGAAAAATGGAAAGAGGGACAAAATGAGCAGCGCGCTGTGCGTGCCATGGCAAATTTAGATCTGCTCACTTTTATGCTGACTCCGTCCATTGTCATTGATTTTTCATGTGCCCCCACACAGTATAATTCTCCTACAGTCACCCGTACATTATATGTCCCCACATTATAATGTTCCCTTCCAACTGCTCCAAGTTCCTCTCCTGGTGCCCCAGTTTAAACTGGCAGAAACTAGAGGGGACATGAAACTGGGACAGCTGGAGGGGGGCATTAAACAGTGGGCAACTAGAGGCAAACTGATTCCCCTCCAGCTACACCCACTGTTTAATGTCCCCTTCCAGTTGTCCCCATTTTAATGTCCCACTTAATCCCCCAGTTTAATTTTCACCTTCATCTGTCCCCAGTTTAATATCCTCCCTTCATCTGCCCAAGTTCAAGGTCCCCCCACGTCTGCCCCAGTTTAATGTCTCCATTTTATCTGCCTCCAGTTTAATGTCCCCCTTCCTCTGCCCCCAGTGTAATGTCCCCACTCCATCTCTGCCCCAGTATAATGTCCCCACTCCATCTCTGCCCCAGTATAATGTCCCCACTCCATCTCTGCCCCAGTATAATGTCCCCACTCCATCTTTGCCCCCAGTATAATGTCCCCACTCCATCTTTGCCCCCAGTATAATGTCCCCACTCCATCTTTGCCCCCAGTATAATGCCCCCCTCCATCTATGCCCCCAGTATAATGTCCCCCCTCCATCTATGCCCCCAGTATAATGTCCCCCCTTCCATCTATGCCCCCAGTATAATGTCCCCCCCTCCATCTTTGCCCCCAGTATAATGTCCCCCCTCCATCTTCCCCAAGTATAATGTCTCCCCTCCATCTCTGCCCCCAGTATGCCCCCCCTCCATCTATGCCCCCAGTATAATGTCCCCCCTCCATCTTTGCCCCTGTCTTTCCCTCCATCTCTGCCCCCAGTATAACATCCCTCTTCCATCTCTGCCCCTAGGTTACTGTTCATAACATAAAAACATTGATACTCACCTTTCCTCGATCCCCTGCGATTCTGTCTGCAGTCTCAGCTTCAGCGCTGAGCAATTGTGTAGGTGAGGACGACTCTCTGCAAACTATGGGAACCATAGAAGGGGGTCAATACAGGGGCTTAACTACCAGGGTAGAAGTGGTAGCCACTGCCACAAGGCCTAGGACATTAGAGGGCCCAGCAGGCCCCTGATTTTTTCTTTATATAGGCCACTACATGCTGGAGTAACCCCTACTTACCAATCCTCGCTCCTGCTCACGGCCGATTGCACTGCCCCTTCTTTGCATGTGGCTGTGAACAGGACCAGGGATCGATAAGTGAGGCTGCAGGCCCGCGAACCCCAAAAACACTGATATCATTATACTCTGGGGTCTTTTTAGATGCTGTAGTATAACAATTGGAGGCCCAGGGGAAGTGAGGGAACATAAAAAAACCACTGTTACATACCTCTCCTGCACACCAGAAGGTTTCGGTTCTGTACCAATGTGAAGCCATCTCGTTTTCTGTTTGGGCCTATTTACACCCACGAGGCAGTACAGCCTTTGCTCAAGTATCCTGTTACGTGACCGGTATACACAGCTGGAATCCAGTGGCCAAATGAAATAAGCCAGGAGCAGATAAGTATCGAGGAGTAGTAGTACGGGGTGCAGCAAGTTCTAAAAACAGTCTGGGAAAGACAATTCTGAGGGTCAGGAGAATGGAACAAGTCATAATACTCGAGCAAAGGCCCTACTGCCTCATTTATCACTTTTATATTGCTTTTTTGAGTTTCCTTTTAGTATTATGAACTACTTTTATTACTCTGACTATATCTCATACTATGCTTATATACAGTATTTGTATTTAGTTGGCCTGAAGAAGACGCTAGTTCGGCGTCGAAACGTGTAGCCTACTCTTCTGTGTCCCGTTGGAACCCTTAAAGTGTGTTTACCTATTGAAACGTCAAGTCTCTCTTCTACTATCTTGACATTACCTGGACCATCAGCGCTCCACCAATCATCCCAGATTGTTCTAGTCCCTTTCCTTATACACACCCAAGAGAATAAATACCCATGTGTTCATTACAGGAGACTACAATGTATCTATAATTATATTGAATGTAACTGCTCCCGAATAGTCAATTAATGATCTCATGAGGGATTAATTATCACATTGGTGAATGCTATATATACTGCAGAATATTTAATAACTGTTAGGTTAAGTACAATCAGTGTCTGCGACTACAGAAGAGCAAGCGGACTACGGGGAAGCTGATTAATCCAAATATTACAGTACAATAGAATATTATCAAGACTGGAAAGTCCATCAGACCCACAATAGGTAAGTAGAGGAGGTGGCTCGCTCCTTCCTATAGGCTGCTATACTGTGCCGGTCATTGGTGTTACTAACTAACCAGAAATCAATTGTACAAGCAATTATAAGAAACATATTAGAGACAAAGACTTCTTCGTCTTTCCCTACTGACAGTGACGTCTCGGCTAAGTCTGTCTCAGTCTCCCCAACGGACTGGCAGCGCAACAAAGCGTTAAAGAGTAATAGAAATGAGCGAATGTTTCAAAATTCTTTTTATTTTGGATTCTAAAGTTTGGTTTGGGTCCAAAATATCTTCCACACTCGCAGGGGATGTTCGTTTGCTGATGTGCAAATATTATTCCGTCATGTGAAGGTTAGCAAACTGTATTTCAATTTATTACTTAAACAAAGGGACTGAAAGATGGTATATACTGTAACTGACCGTACTTAATAAAGTTATGTAATGAAATGTACTGGAAACATTGTACAAAGCGACTGACAAGAGGTGCACAGACCGATATAAACGCAGACACCAGAAGGATGTACAGTCATTTGGCAAGATGTCACTTGGACAAAGGGACTGAAGGAAGGTATACAGCCCTCAGTCCTATACACACAGACAGACTGCAGGAGGATTGCAATTAAGTTTTAATTATCTTTAAGCAGGCAGTGACATGAGATTGTGCAACAAAATGAACCTGTAAGAAACAAATTGAAACAAAGTTTCCATTCGCTTGGATTCAAAATTTCTCCAAAGTCCTGGTATTATGAAGTTTGTTAGATAAGGGTTTGCTCATCTCTGAAGACTTCCTGCTCTTTATTATTATTTTGTCAATGAATAGTTAATTTAATATAAGAAACTACATCTTGTATCTTATTGAAAAAAAATGCTTCTTTCTCTACTTCTTACTCTCTTCTTCTGAACTGCAGCCTGTCTTTGCTAAAGACAGATGTGGCAATGAATTGAACAGTTTGGCAGTCAGGGAATAGGAACATTTAACTCTGATAAGATACATGAAAAGGTTTGTTATATTTATCTGAACGGTGCGTTGAGGAGGTAAAGTACACACATAGATAGATATAGATATGCTGCTGCAGCTGAGAGTAAGTTTTCTATCTCACCCAATCTCTTTAAATTACTTCAATGCATCTCAAAAAATATCAAAAGTGTTCATTATGAGTAAGTGAGAATGAGTTAGGGATCAGAATCTTCTTTGTTTTTATGGTTTGATGTTATGACATCATAACATCTAGTCTGCACTCTCTAACTCCTGAGCATTAGAGATGGAGAAAACCGGCACCTGCTTACGTACCCTAGACCATGTGGAACATTGGCCAAGTCTATTGGACTCGGTTTATTGCATATTCTTCCTCTTGTTGTGATGGCTTTGGTTTCTTTCAGATACTCCAGCCCGGCCACAATGCAAACAAACCAGACGTCAATCAGTTATTTCATCATTCTGGGGATATCCGATGACCCCCACTTGGAGCTTCTCATCTTCCTTCTGGTTCTCCTGATGTATCTCTTCACTGTATCTGGTAACCTGACCATTCTTGTTGCCTGTAAGGACTCTCATCTCCACACTCCCATGTACTTCTTCCTGGGCAACTTATCCATAGTAGACATTTGTTGTTCTACAGTTTCGTTACATAAGATCCTTATAAATTTCATATTTAGAGATAAAAGGGTTTCCTTTCTGGCTTGTATGGCCCAGATGTACATGTTCGGATCATTAGAAGGACTTGGGCTCTCGATATTGACAGCCATGAGTTATGACCGCTATGTGGCCATCTGTAAGCCGCTACAATACCACCTGGTTATGAATGTAAGAACATGTGGGATATTGGCAGCTGCCTGTTGGATTTTGGGGTTTTTGCAGGTTCTTCCACCTGCTTGGATGGTATATAGCTTCTCTTGCTATTTCTCTAATGAGATCAATCACTTCTTCTGTGATATAATCCCTTTGATAAGAATTTCTTGTGAAGACACCTCTGTAGTTGAGACGCTTTTCTTCATAGAAGGATTGTTTCCCATAATACTGACGCCATTTCTCCTAACATTTGTGTCTTACCTATTTATAATACACTCTATACTAAGGATACGTTCCAGGTCTGGAAGACTGAAGGCCTTCTACACATGTTCCTCCCACCTCATGGTGGTTACGTTACTGTACACAACTCTTTTTGGACAATATCTGACCCCGAACTTAAGCAGCACCTTGGAATCCAAGAAAATTTTTTCTTTGTTTAACACAGCCGCCGTCCCTATGCTCAATCCGGTGATCTACAGTCTGAAGAATAAAGATGTGAAGAGGGCTTTGAAAAAGAGTCTAGGTCCTGGGAAAATCATGTGAAAAATACAGTGGTGTACACCTTGTAATAGAAGACATATTCAATGTTATTCAAGGGGTTGATTTGCCTATAAAGCTCATTTATATAAGTATAACCATCAATAGTTTGTTTTATTGACTGCAACATTTCAAAGGTTCTGTTAGAATGTTGTGTATTGTTACTGTGTTACTTAATGTATTATACTCCAGAGCTGCGCTCACTATTCTGCTGGTGCAGTCACTGTGTACATACATTACATTACTTATCCTGTATTATACTCCAGAGCTGCGCTCACTATTCTGTTGGTACAGTCACTGTGTACATACATTACATTACTTATCCTGTATTATACTCCAGAGCTGCGCTCACTATTCTGCTGGTGCAGTCACTGTGTACATACATTACATTACTTATCCTGTATTATACTCCAGAGCTGCGCTCACTATTCTGCTGGTGCAGTCACTGTGTACATACATTACTTATCTTGTATTATACTCCAGAGCTGCGCTCACTATTCTGCTGGTACAGTCACTGTGTACATACATTACATTACTTATCCTGTATTATACTCCAGAGCTGCGCTCACTATTCTGCTGGTGCAGTCACTGTGTACATACATTACTTATCTTGTATTATACTCCAGAGCTGCGCTCACTATTCTGCTGGTACAGTCACTGTGTACATACATTACATTACTTATCCTGTATTATACTCCAGAGCTGCGCTCACTATTCTGCTGGTACAGTCACTGTGTACATACATTACTTATCCTGTATTATACCCCAGAGCTGCGCTCACTATTCTGCTGGTACAGTCACTGTGTACATACATTACATTACTTATCCTGTATTATACCCCAGAGCTGCGCTCACTATTCTGCTGGTACAGTCACTGTGTACATACATTACTTATCTTGTATTATACTCCAGAGCTGCGCTCACTATTCTGCTGGTACAGTCACCGTGTACATACATTACATTACTTATCCTGTATTAAACTCCAGAGCTGAGCTCACTATTCTGCTGGTACAGTCACTGTGTACATACATTACATTACTTATCCTGTATTATACTCCAGAGCTGCGCTCACTATTCTGCTGGTACAGTCACTGTGTACATACATTACTTATCTTGTATTATACTCCAGAGCTGCGCTCACTATTCTGCTGGTACAGTCACTGTGTACATACATTACATTACTTATCCTGTATAAACTCCAGAGCTGTGCTCACTATTCTGCTGGTACAGTCACTGTGTACATATACTACATTACTTATCCTGTATTATACTCCAGAGCTACGCTCACTATTCTGCTGGTACAGTCACTGTGTACATACATTACTTATCTTGTATTATACCCCAGAGCTGCACTCACTATTCTGCTGGTACAGTCACTGTGTACATACATTACATTACTTATCCTGTATTATACTCCAGAGCTGAGCTCACTATTCTGCTGGTGCAGTCACTGTGTACATACATTACATTACTTATCCTGTATTATACTCCAGAGCTGTGCTCCCTATTCTGCTGGTACAGTCACTGTGTACATACATTACTTATCCTGTATTATACTCCAGAGCTACGCTCACTATTCTGCTGGTACAGTCACTGTGTACATACATTACTTATCTTGTATTATACTCCAGAGCTGCGCTCACTATTCTGCTGGTACAGTCACTGTGTACATACATTACATTACTTATCCTGTATTATACTCCAGAGCTGCGCTCACTATTCTGCTGGTACAGTCACTGTGTACATACATTACATTACTTATCCTGTATTATACTCCAGAGCTGCGCTCACTATTCTGCTGGTACAGTCACTGTGTACATACATTACATTACTTATCCTGTATTATACTCCAGAGCTGCGCTCACTATTCTGCTGGTACAGTCACTGTGTACATACATTACTTATCTTGTATTATACTCCAGAGCTGAGCTCACTATTCTGCTGGTGCAGTCACTGTGTACATACATTACATTACTTATCCTGTATTATACTCCAGAGCTGCTCTCACTATTCTGCTGGTACAGTCACTGTGTACATACATTACATTACTTATCCTGTATTATACTCCAGAGCTGCGCTCACTATTCTGCTGGTACAGTCACTGTGTACATACATTACATTACTTATCCTGTATTGTACTCCAGAGCTGCGCTCACTATTCTGCTGGTACAGTCACTGTGTACATACATTACATTACTTATCCTGTATTATACTCCAGAGCTGCGCTCACTATTCTGATCAGGGATGTTGGATGCAGAAAACCTGGCGTTAAAGTGGACCATCACTGGTGGTTAGAGTTTGGGGCATCTCGAAGCAGGCACTGTGTATTATCATTATAGTGTAAAAATTTTAGGAGAATTTGAAAATGTGTCCTGTTTATGGCCATGCTATAGATTAGAGTGTTATACAGGATGTCTGGACTCCAATACATTGATCCAGGGTTTTTATACTGAATTTTTTCCCCTGAAATGGGGCAATTGGCAGGAGCCTCATGGGGTTTTTTTGCCTTCCCCTGGATCAACACTGTAGGGTTATAGGTTGGACTTGATGGACTGATGTCTTCATCCAACCTCATCTACTATGTAACTACGAGGGTAGTCTGAAATGTTTCCGACCTCCACATGTAGATGGCAACACTCGTCAACCAAACTTGGGGAATGTGCTCGCGCATACGTTGAAATGTACTCACAATTATTTTTGAAAGGCAATACACCATAACAAATTAAAGATGAGTTGGACTTTGTGTACGGGGACTCGGCACCATCTTGTACCACCGTCAAATTTTGGGCAGCAGGTTCTTTAGTTTCGGACTTGGGGTCGCTCATCTCCGAATGATGAAGAGGAGGAAGAGGAAAAATAAAGCAAGGGGGCATCTTCCTCTTCTTCCTCGATGCTGGTCTTAGTGTCGTAGGCTAGTAAGACTTGCAGTCTCTTATGTCTTACGTCTCTTCTGCTAAATATGGGATATTTTGTATTTATTGTGTTTTTAGTGATCAGGTTCGGAAAAGATCAGATCCTGATCGGCAATTGAGCAAATTTCACGATCGGGATCGGCTGGAAAATGATCGGAAATCGGATTTTGAAATCGATCCTGAAATCTCAAGATCGGCTCAGCCCTAGTGTATATAGGCAAAATTGCTACATAAAGAAAACGACTTCATATATTTGTAGACTTCTATCTATATACTGTATCTATATCAACTGACTTGAAAGTTCTATTGATTCTAGCTAACTATAGAGAAAGTTCTCTCCATTATGTTTCTATTTGTATTACTAATTATTCTACAAGCTTACGTCGTCTTCAGTCCCCTTGAGATGTCCCATCCCACGGCACAGGAAGGTGTATAAGTCTTGTCTCGTCTTCTGTGTGAAGCATCTGCCGTCTGTTTTACATTGAGCTATGACTCGTGTCCATCGTCTTATATTCTTATGGTTTCTTTTACTTTATCCTGTATGATATTACATCAGGTAATGACTACAATATATACAGTGGGGAAAAAAAAGTATTTAGTCAGTCACCAATAGTGCAAGTTCCACCACTTAAAAAGATGAGCGGCGTCTGTAATTTACATCATAGGTAGACCTCAACTATGAGAGACAAAATGAGAAAACAAATCCAGAAAATCACATTGTCTGATTTTGTAAGAATTGTTTTGCAAATTATGGTGGAAAATAAGTATTTGGTCACCTACAAGCAATCAAGATTTCTGGCTCTCACAGACCTGTAACTTCTTCTTTAAAAGTCTCCTCTTTCCTCCACTCATTACCTGTAGTAATGGCACCTGTTTAAACTTGTTATCACTATAAAAAGACACCTGTGCACACCCTCAAACAGTCAGACTCCAAACTCCACTATGGTGAAGACCAAAGAGCTGTCAAAGGACACCAGAAACAAAATTGTAGCCCTGCACCAGGCTGGGAAGACTGAATCTGCAATAGGCAACCAGCTTGGATTGAAGAAATCAACTGTGGGAGCAATAATTAGAAAATGGAAGACATACAAGACCACTGATAATCTCCCTCGATCTGGGGCTCCACGCAAAATCTCACCCCGTGGGGTCAAAATGATCACAAGAACGGTGAGCAAAAATCCCAGAACCACGCGGGGGACCTAGTGAATGAACTGCAGCGAGCTGGGACCAATGTAACAAAGCCTACCATCAGTAACACACTACGCCGCCAGGGACTCGGATCCTGCAGTGCCAGACGTGTCCCACTGCTTAAGCCAGTACATGTCCGGGCCCGTCTGAAGTTTGCTAGAGAGCATTTGGATGATCCAGAAGAGTATTGGGAGAATGTCCTATGGTCTGATGAAACCAAACTGGAACTGTTTGGTAGAAACACAACTTTTCGTGTTTGGAGGAAAAAGAATACTGAGTTGCATCCATCAAACACCATACCTACTGTAAAGCATGGGGGTGGAAACATCATGCTTTGGGGCTGTTTCTCTGCAAAGGGGCCAGGACGACTGATCCGGGTACATGAAAGAATGAATGGGGCCATGTAAGGGTATCAGTATCAGTAAGGGCATTGAAGATGAAACGTGGCTGGGTCTTTCAACATGACAATGATCCAAAGCACACCGCCAGGGCAACGAAGGAGTGGCTTTGTAAGAAGCATTTCAAGGTCCTGGAGTGGCCTAGCCAGTCTCCAGATCTCAACCCTATAGAAAACCTTTGGAGGGAGTTGAAAGTCCGTGTTGCCAAGCGACAGCCCCAAAACATCACTGCTCTAGAGGAGATCTGCATGGAGGAATGGGCCGACATACCAATAACAGTGTGTGCCAACCTTGTGAAGACTTACAGAAAACGTTTGACCTCTGTCATTGCCAACAAAGGAGATAGAACAAAGTATTGAGATGAAATTTTGTTACTGACCAAATACTTATTTTCCACCATAATTTGCAAATAAATTCTTACAAAATCAGACAATGTGATTTTCTGGATTTGTTTTCTCATTTTGTCTCTCATAGTTGAGGTCTACCTATGATGTAAATTACAGACGCCTCTCATCTTTTTAAGTGGTGGAACTTGCACTATTGGTGACTGACTAAATACTTTTTTGCCCCACTGTATGTATGATATATCATGTTACAGTGTTTGTAGGTTACACATAGAACTTCCACACATGGATGGTTTCTTTGTTTTACATGTTTCTTCTCTTATGATGACAAGTAGTAATATTTGTATCATCTTATCACTTATAACCTTACAAATGTCACTACCTGTATTATGAGGGCCTGTTTTTAGCAGGATGAGCTTTGAAAAACCAATTGGTAAAATTTCAAGGCGCATGTAAAATATTGATTGACGTTTAGAAAAAATATCTAGAGCTACAAAAAACAAATCGGTCACTTTTATGTCTTGCAGGATAATTATGATGTGAACTTCATTCTAGAGCTTGTTAAGATTCTTACAATATTATATCATTTATCTTTGTTTTTGTAGTTTGCTTTTTTTAATGCAAAAAGGATGTAAAATACTGATCAAATACAAAAGTGCGAATAACACCCAAGGCGCTGTCAGGATGCAACATCTCACTGTGTTCTGAATGAGGATCTGAGTTCTAGATCAGACATTCTCCCTATTACTATAGACTATGGAATTTATGGAACAGATTTGTGGTCACATTTATGTAAGTTGTCAATAACCAGATTAGAGGAAATTAGTCTACTTCAGATCTCAGGACAATAAAGAATATTGAAAATGACCAGAATAGGTTGTGTGTCCATCTTTGAATCAACATTAATATATAGAGGTGAGTTGATATGTGTTTATATATAAAGGAAAGAAAACCAAGTCCATTCATGAGTTCCATAAACCAGACCATGATAGAAGGCTTTAGATTTAAAGGAGTCTCAGACGTTGCTGGTCTACAAGTTCTCATCTTCCTTCTGCTTCTTCTCATTTATCTCATCTGTCTTGGAGGAAATCTGACCATTCTACTCCTGGTCTGCTGTGATCGCCACCTGCACACTCCCATGTACTTCTTCTTGTCCAACTTGTCCATCATAGACATATCCAGCTCTACTACAACACTACACAGGATTTTTGATATCTTCACAACACACAACCACATGGTTTCCACCTCGGCCTGTATGACCCAGTTATATATTTTTTCTTCCATAACCAGTAATGAGACCTCAATCTTGACCGCCATGAGCTATGACCGCTATGTCGCCATCTGTAGACCTTTACATTATCACACAGTCATGAGTCGGAGACTCTGTGGTCTTCTGGCCTCACTCAGTTGGGGTTTTGGATTCATTGAGATGGTTCCTACCGTTGTGCTCATTTCCAGGTTCTCTTGTTACATTTCCAAGAAAATTGACCATTATTTTTGTGATATTTTGCCCATCCAGGACATTACATGCAGTGACACTTTACTATTGGATCTTTATGTCCTAAGTCTTGGCAATGTGAATGTATTTCTATTACTTTCTCTGACTATAATTTCTTATATTTTCATTATTACCAGTATCTTAAGAATCAGCTCGAGTACTGGCAGACGTAAAGCCTTCTACACGTGTTCCTCACACATCATGGTGGTTGTCCTCTTCTATTCTTCTATCGTCTTACAATACATGGTAACAATTTCCGGGAACAACACGGGTTCCAATAAAATCTTCTCTCTGTTAAACACGGCCGTTGTCCCCATGAAGAACCCCCTGATCTACAGCCTGAAAAATAAAGATGTCAAATCTGCCCTACAAAGAAAACTTAATTTCTAAGGGGCTGCAGTCGTTGCTTGAGATGACAGTTCCAGCAGCCCCATCGATGTGAATGAGGTCCTGGTTACGCATACGCACTACTGCTCCATTCATACAGAGGCCGTAGGGGTCTTTTGGTCCCCCATTCTCCTGATGACTGGGGTACTTAGTCCACAGGACAGGGGATAAGTGTCCATAATGAAATAACTCCTTAAAGGGTTTACAAGTAGCATGAAATCGATAACTTATCCTTCGGGTGGGTCATCAATATTAGATTATTGGGGATCAGATACTCTATCTATCTATCTATCTATCTATCTATCTATCTATCTATCTATCTATCTATCTATCTATCAGCTATTCGAGGAGGCAGGAGTGCTAAGCCAAGCATTATGGCCAATCTTATGGCACTAGACGTGCTAGAATTACTAAGAGACTCTGACTTCAGTAATTCTTCCCCATGTAGGTCAGGGGGCTGGCAGAGATTCCTGGTATAAGTTTTCTGGTATGAGTTATAGTAAATTTGAAGGACTGGGACATTCTAGTTTACTGCCCTTTAGGGTTGAGTAATCGTGTTCAGAAAAGATCGGATTCCCATCGGCGATCGAGTAAATTTCACGATCGCGTATTCTGATTCCGTTCTTTTCCGGGGGGATCGAGGTCGGAGGTTATTTACCACAGTGCTTGGCTACTACTACCACAATATACAGTAATAGAGATGTAGCAGAGTCCAGTACAGTAGAGAGTTGTAGATAGTATCTACTCTTCTGTTTCCTCCCTGGGGTGCCGTATACTGGACTCTGCTATATCCCCATTACTGTACATAGACTTGTCTATCTACTCTTTTTGCTTCGTCCCTGCTTTACCGTATACTCGGCTCTGCTACATCTCAGATGTAGCAGAGCTGAGTATATGATAAAGCAGGGACAAAGCAGAAGAGTGGCAGGCTGCGGTAAATCACTCTGTGCTGCTGCTATAGCCACCTTATCTGCAGTAGCTGACACTCGCTGGCTGTGGCTATTTCAGGTGAGTACCCTTCTCCCAGGGCTATACCACCAGCCGGAGCGGTGCCCTCTCTGCCCAGTATCTTTATATCTCTCCAGCACGTCCTCATAGGCCTGCAGGTATTCCTGTTCTTCAGTGTGCTGGTGTGAGGACAACAAGGTACTCGCCATATAATAAGCCATGGTTGAAGTTTGCAAGTAGATAGATACTACTGTATATTGACTTGTCTATCTACTCTTCTGCTTTGTCCCTGCTTTACCGTATACTCAGCTCTGCTACATCTGATATGTAGCAGAGCTGAGTATACGGTAAAGCAGGGACAAAGCAGAAGAGTAGGTAGACAAGTCAATGTACAGTAATGGAGGTGTAGTAGAGTCCAGTATATGGCACCGCAGATAGGAAACAGAAGAGTAGATAGTATCTATCTACTTGTGAACATCAGACATGACTTATTATATGGCGAGTGCCTCGTCGTCCTGACGTAGTGATTATCAAACAATGTTTATGGCTATTTAAGTGTTCCCTTGCTCTTTCTATGCATTCTAAGAACTTGTATGTATTTTTTGGTAACTTTTTAAAACAATCTTAGAAAAAAAATTCCATTGACTTGCATTAGGATCAGAATTGGGATCGGGTTTGAATGGAAAATGATCGGAAATATGATTTTAAAATCGATCCTGAAATCTCAAGATCGGCTCAACCCCACTGCCCCTCTCTGCCAATTGTCTGCAAAAATAGTGAGCGGGGCACCATCAAGCACCAAAATAATCCAACTTGAGGCTTGTTTTTTTTTTTTTTTTTTTTTTTTTTTTTTTTTTTACCTCTAAGCACAACCCAATTGGTAAATCTGGGCTTTTAATCTCTGCACAAAAAATTGGAAATATGCCAAAGAATGAAAGTGAAATTTTTTGAGATACAGAAATTTTCTCTACTAAACGGGTAAATAAGGTTGAATGTGTGTATATATGTGCTATTGAAAAAGTGAGATTTGGATGAGCAGTCATTCAGTCTCACTTAATCTTTGCACAGGTTTCATGGATCCACTTTGTTCAGGGTTGATCTGTTTTTTTATGGCAGTGAATCAAACAGTTTTTGTTTGATTCACAGCATTTCTCGTGATTTTCATAGTCCCATAGACTTTAAAGGGGTTGTCCCATCACAAGGATCCTATCTATACTGCTAGTTTATGTGGATTTAATACTTTTCCTAAATACATTGCTTTATCAAAACTGCTTTGTTTGGCCGCTATCTTAATTTATTCACTTCATTGTTTACACTGCGTTCCATTACCACAGTCTGGTGCTGAGCTCCTCAGTTGACAAGTGACACAGCTCCCTGCTCCAGGAAGGGAGGGGGGGGGCTGAGTGCTTGGAGCAGCTTGTATTTCTGAGCCATTTATCTCTGTGCACCAGACAAGTGACATAGCTCCTGCTCTCAGATAGGGAGGGGGGCTGAGTGCTCGGAGCAGCTTGTGTTTCTGAGCCATTTATCTCCTGCTATTCCAGTTATCAGTCGTTTTAATTGAATTTGGCTGATAAGGGCTGAGATAGGGAATCCATTACCTCTGTATGTAAACATAGACCTAAAACAGAGTTTATTGCAAACCCAGCTCTGCTGCATCAGCTTTTGCATCTGCTTGTGCATCTTCCAGTGATACTGTGCCAATTTATTTACAACCAATCCCCCATTACTGACTGCAAGTATGTATTACTATGAAGAGAGATAGCGCAGCTTTTCCTGGGAGACAGCAAGTGAAACCCTGCCCACCAATGTACTGAGGAAACTAGGAAGTGAATAGAGCAGACAGCATGCAGGTTGCTGAACAAGCCAGTTGCGAATACCCCTTTAACAAGAGGGATTTCAATGAATCATGGCCAAAAATAGGATGTCTCTGTTTTTTTCTATGGACCCACGCTCTGTAACAAAAAATTGGAATTAAGGTGGACGCGGCCAGGACATGTCTGTGTATCATTGGTCTGAGGCCATACATAGAGGGATCACTGCAAAGACTTTTCTGTTTTGAAATAAGCGATTTTATTTGACATGGAGAATTTTCAGTTCTAAATTGAAGTTGAAGTAGTAATTTAGTATGTGGTGTATGGAAATGTAGGATTATCATATGCCAAATATTCATGAATTGTCAAAATTGATGTGAACGACTTCTCAACTTGAAATATAATGTAGTCCAATGGCATTGGGAGAATTTTAAGTTTGATTTCAATGCCTCCGTAAGCACAAGATGAGCCTGAATCATTAATTCAACTCCAAGGTTTCCAAAGTTTCTAATGAAACCTAAAATTTGATAATTTGTTTTTGGCAAACCAGATAAAATGGCGCTCTATCTAAAATAAGAAGAAGAACAGCAGAGGAGAGAATCACATGGTGGACGGTTACCTAGGTGGGCTTTTGCAATCATCAATACTGTGATGTCATAGAGACTGAACAGTAGCCATTTCATGGGGATGAAAGCAAGGAAAGAGCGGTAAGAGAGCCCAGGCAGCCATACCAGCACAGGGATACTGGAAAACCCAACAAAAATGGTCGTACTACAGATTATTCAGCATTGCTGGTGTATTTTTTTTTTCACTTACGGTCTGTTTGACCAATCCTTTATTTAGGCTGAATCCAGAAAATTCAGTATACCGCCCACACAGTTATGTTTCTTGCAGGTATGTCCCAGTATAGATCACATTAAACCTACATCTTTGAAAACCATCATTTTTTTCAGCACCAGTTGCATGTAGGGCCCATTGGCCAGAACATTTAGCATATCACCCCATGGTTATATCTCCTGCAATGACATGTTAGCCTAGACCACATTGAACAGAACATTTTGGAAGCCATCTACACAGTTATTTCCTTCAATGGCAGTTGGGTTTAGGGCACATTTAACAGAAAGCTTATCATACTGTCCACACAGTTATATTTCTTATCGCTATTTGCCAGTGCACAATCTAAATTTGTCTTACAATCCTGTACTTTTCCTCCTCTACCGATCTGTTGATATAATAAAAAACAAGATAAACCCATTGCTTCTTCCAATACCCTCATGTTGATGCGGCATACGCTCCGATAAAGGGATAATTTTTGTTATCCTTTTTTTTTAAAGCCATGTCCTCCCTTTTAGACCCGCTGTCATAAAGGGATCATTCTTGGTGTTATTGAAGCCAATTTTTTTTTCAACCAGGCACACATCAGCCACTGATTTTTCAACAGATCGATTGCACTCAGCAAAATGCAACAGGCTTTTGGGACACTTGTGAAAGCCACTACTTATTTACATGCTGTAGAAAAAAAAAAACAATTGCAGGTATCTCCTCCTAGATCAGGCTCAGGTCATGGAAAAAGTGTAAAAAAAAAAAGTGATAGCGCAGAGTAGGGTTAAGCACACAGTTGCATCCATTCCCTGCCATCTATTGCTTCATAGACACGCATGTTACTATCCCTCAAGAAAAAGAAAGAATTGCAGTTCACCCAAATTGCAACATTCTGTTGTATCTGTGCAAGTTGGTGCCCGGTAAGGCAACTGGACTTCGAAGGTGAAAAATATAAGACTACAAAAAAGTGGAATCCAGAACCAAAAAACACACAGAATAATAAAAATTTTACTTCGACCCCGATAGTCCCATGTGGCGTAAATGCCGGAGTTTGGTCACAACGCCCAACCAAAAGTGAAAAACATCATAATGCCGATTAGAGCCAGTTGTGTTCTATTTATGCCAGAGTTCTTGGACTTGTGTCATTGTATATGACAATTCTGACTTGAATATCTGTAAGCAGTGTTTTTTTTCACTACTTTTCCAAAAATGAGGTTTGGAGAGGGTGTGCACTGGCCAGATTTCTTATTATTTACTCCAGGAACTGGTATAATTGATACAAAAAATCTACTCCAGCACATTTCACTCTGGGCGCACGTCCTGGTGGAGAGATAGCCTTATTTATGAAGATTGATCAATGAGAAGGAGAATGTGTGCCCACGGCCAGCAGATAGTCAGTTATCATATAACCAGGGTTGAGCGATTGGGATCAGAAAAGATCAGATCCCGACTGGCGGTTGAGTAAATTTCATGATCGCGATTGGGTTCCAATCCAGCCTAAAAAAGATTGGGAACGGAATTCCAATCCCGATCGCTCAACTGTGCAGGTAACTTACCTTCACAGAACCGCTGCCGCTCACCGGAGCTACGGGCCGTTGTTCTAGCTCCTCTTCTCTCTCATTCAGACGCCGGCAAAGTGCCGCACGCGCGCCCGCCTCCCTAGGCTAGCGGTACTGATGCTGGGAGTAGGCGGGGCTTAGGAGAGTGTGGGCAGGTACAGGGAGGGGATATGTGAGTGCCCACAATCTCCTAAGCCACAAAAAACCCCGCCTTCTCCCAGCATCAGTAACACTAGCCTGGGAGACATTCTGCCGGCATCTGAATGAGAGTGAAAAGGACAGAAAACAATGGCCCGGAGCTCCGGTGAGTGGCAGCGATTCTCTGCAGGGGGGACTAAGTAGCTGGAAGATTTTTTAATCACTATACAGCGTGGAGTCCAAAAATTGAAGCCTTCCATTTTTGGACTCCACGCTGTGTAGTGAATAGGATCGATTTTAAAGTCTGATTTTCGATCATTAAAAAATCCCATTGACTTACATTAGGATTGGAATTGGGATTGGGTTCAGATGGAAAATGAATTTTAAAAATGATCCTGAAATCTCAAGATTGGCTCAACCCTACATATAACCAAATGGAATTCAAGACATCACAAATCCAGAACTCCAACCCCTATCTAGATATGCTGTGTGCGGGGTGAACACACAGACTTGGCCTATTCATACTGAGAAGAAGAATAAATGATGGACTATCCCTTTAATTATAATTTAAAGATGGTTCCCTGTATTGCAGTGTTACCCCTCCCCCCAGAGAATAGTCCCTTTGTGTTCATTACAGGGGACTACAATGTATCTATAATTATACTGAATGTAACTGCTCCCGAATAGTCAATTAATGATCTCATGAGGGATTAATTATCACATTGGTGAACGCTATATATACTGGAGAATATTTAATAACTGTTAGGATAAGTACGATCAGTGTCTGCGACTACGGAAGAGCGAGCGGACTACGGGGAAGCGGATTAATCCAAATGTCACAGTACAATAGAATATTATCAAGGCTGGAAAGTCCATCAGAGCCACAATAGGTAAGTAGAGGACACGGCTCGCTCCTTCCTATAGGCTACTATACTGTGCCAGTCCTTGGTGTTACTAACTAACCAGATACTTCAGTCCAGAACTAATTTAAGCCAATGAAAATCTCAGAAAAGAAACAAAAATATTGTTCTCGAAATATGAAGGTTTCGCCCTGATGCTAGGTATTTAATGGCAGCCTCAAAATACATTGCAAGCTTGACACCGGAAATACCCAATGAGTGGAACTGGTGCAACAAAATGTGTCCTGCCATGTATCATGTATACCTGTCTGCAATGCATTGTGGGATCATGTGATGTCTTGTGTTCCCTCTTTCCTGCTTTCACTTGGTGGCCACCAACTTAACCAGTTCATGAGAACAGAATTGAAACAAGTTCACTTCGATCCAAATTTTTTGCAAAATCTGGATTCTATCAAGTTTGTTTGGAAACGTTTTTCTCATCTCTAAAGACTTCCTGTTCTTTATTATTTTGTAAATGTAATAGTCATGGTAAATGTAAAAAAAATTACCAAATACAATTGCTTAATCCATGCTCAGAGTTGTCTTAACTGAATGAGGGCTGGAACTCACACACAGATCTGATTACACAGAAGTCTATGAAAAGAGAAGCGGGAGGATGAGCCCTATGAGATAGAAACAAGCAGAGGAATAGGCTGCTAAAGATAACAATAAACATAACAATGTAACAAATAACAAAGAGAACAATATGATTTGTAGCATTTTCTGTATCAAATTTCCAGCTGGTTTCTCTGCTTGTCACTTTCCCCTCCTTCTCCGAAGACTTCTATTAGTTTCAGCCTGGTTCACTAAAGATACATCCAGCAATGAATTGAGCAGTTTGGCGGTCAGGAAAAAAGAGCAGTCAATGAAGAAAAGAACGCAGATAAGGAAATGGATCCTAGAGAAAGAAGCAAAAGTACACGCGTAGACATGCTGCTGCAGCTAAGAGAAAGTTTTCTATCTCTCCCAATGTGCTTAACTCACTTATCAATGCATCTCCAAACTTCTATACTATGAGTGAGAATGAATTAGTGTGTTTTCCGTGTGTTATCAGTAGAAGACATCATAACAGCTTGTCTATACGGCACCTGCTTACGTACCCTAGACCATGGGGAACATTGGCTGCTGTCTATTAGACTTGGCTTTATTGCATGTTCTTCCTCTTGTTGTGATGGCTTTGGTTTCTTTCAGATACTCCAGCCCGGCCACAATGCAGACAAACCAGACGTCAATCAGTTATTTCATCATTCTGGGGATATCCGATGACCCCCACTTGGAGCTTCTCATCTTCCTTCTGGTTCTCCTGATGTATCTCTTCACTGTATCTGGTAACCTGACCATTCTTGTTGCCTGTAAGGACTCTCATCTCCACACTCCCATGTACTTCTTCCTGGGCAACTTATCCATAGTAGACATTTGTTGTTCTACAGTTTCTTTACATAAGATCCTTATAAATTTCATATTTAGAGATAAAAGGGTTTCCTTTCTGGCTTGTATGGCCCAGATGTACATGTTCGGATCATTAGAAGGACTTGGGCTCTCGATATTGACAGCCATGAGTTATGACCGCTATGTGGCCATCTGTAAGCCGCTGCAATACCACCTGGTTATGAATGTAAGAACATGTGGGATATTGGCAGCTGCCTGTTGGATTTTGGGATTTTTGCAGGTTCTTCCACCTGTTGGGATGGTATATAGCTTCTCCTGCTATTTCTCTAATGAGATCAATCACTTCTTCTGTGACATAGTCCCCGTAATAAGAATTTCTTGTGAAGACACCTCTGTAGTTGAGACGCTTTTCTTCATAGAAGTATTGTTTCCCATAATACTGACGCCATTTCTCCTAACATTTGTGTCTTACCTATTTATAATACACTCTATACTAAGGATACGTTCCAGGTCTGGAAGACTGAAGGCCTTCTACACATGTTCCTCCCACCTCATGGTGGTTACGTTACTGTACACAACTCTTTTTGGACAATATCTGACCCCGAACTTAAGCAGCACCTTGGAATCCAAGAAAATTTTTTCTTTGTTTAACACAGCCGCCGTCCCTATGCTCAATCCGGTGATCTACAGTCTGAAGAATAAAGATGTGAAGAGGGCTTTGAAAAAGAGTCTAGGTCCTGGGAAAATGTTAGTTTAGGGAGTCCTGGACAGTACAGATGCTGAACCTCACAGGAGTAAAACAGGAACAAATGCAGATTCGAATAGGCCACCAGGATCAAAGTGCAGGATGAGGGGCAAGAGCCCTGAAACAGCTCTGTGCAGATAATTCACCCTTTTGCTAAATGTATTTTTTTTTTTTTTTTTACATGCTATAGTAATATACATGATGTTATTGTTGCGGCTTTCACAAAAAACATTTTGTGGCATATTTTTTTAATTTGTATACTAAGTGCATGGTGTAATTTTTCAAGAGCCCATTTTTATTTTGCATTTGATATTTGGTAACAATGAGATAATTATAAAATATTGATTTAATTTAAAAAAAATAATAATTAGGGCTATGAAGAATTAATTAACAGAAAATCTGTCGCTGGTCTATTTCATGTTATGCCATGTGACACAAATTTTAGGTAAACTTTATTAAATAGTATGTAAAAGGTTCAACAAATGATCTTCAAATAAACGCAGAGACATTATATATACTCACCCTTCCTTTGTGCAGACTCTGTTTGGCTTTATTTGAGTTGCTGCTCCTTGTATCACTGCAGTGAATCTGTGGACAAACTACATTTCCCATGATCCATCACTCTCTGTGTACCCCTCCTTCTCTACTCACAGGTAATAAATCCCTCCCACATCTGAGGTCACATGACACTGTCATGTATGGTTTGCTGTTCGCAGGGGAAGTTTGGGATTTGCTGCAAATTTTTGCAAACAAACATATCAAGGCTCGATTTTTATGAACCAACTACAATGGCAGCCATCATGGGGAAAAAAATCTGGGTACAGGATCACGTGACACAAGATGGGCTCACTCATAATGTCTTGCATGCAGCCCCCAGGACAGCGGATAACCAAACATTTTGTACCGCAGTTCTGAGCTCCCTGATTATTTATCAGTCTGATAGAGAAGGTGTATATTGTGTGGGAGAGATTAGACAGATAGGAGCTATGGAGGTAGCAATGACATAGACGGCAGTAGTATCTAAAGGACGGGAGAGGAATACTTAGACTAAATTAATTCATTGACATAAACAGACTGAGAAAGAGAAAACTGTGTCATCACAACACGTTTGCAGAGCATTGCGGGCACAGACTGTGTCTAGCCATTGGCAGGTGCAGCAGTTGCACCAAACAATCACAAAAACTCAGTATCCAATTCAAATGCAATCTGTACTGTGTGTGCTATTATAGAACACGATATAATGAGTCAAAATAAACTCAATCTGTACTGTATTTACCAGTGTAGTGCATCGTGCATGGTCAAATAAACTCACTATATACTGTGTGTGCTACTGTAGTGGACCATACAACGAGTCAAATGAACTCAGTCTGTACACTGAGGTCTATTGTAATGCACCTCCAAATGGTCACACAGTGTCCAAGATGACCAAGAACAGTCAATGTAGTCATACAAATACACTCCTTTTGTACATTTATGGCATATTTTGGCTATTGTTTTTCCTTACCAAAAGCCAAAAACCCAGTGAACTAACAACATTATTCTCATCCCTGAAATGTTTTTGTTCATTAAAATATTAGTCCGTTTTTGCATTAACAAAACTCCCAGGGACAGTGAAGTTATACACTAGCCACACTCCTAACTTTACTAGTCCCATCATGAGGAAATTCAGTGTTACAGCATCCTGGATAATACAGTAACTTCATTCAAGAAAGACGCGTACAAACTCATAGCAGATAGAGAAAGATACTAGGAGTCACAGCCACTAAGAAAAGAAAGACTCAGGATCATTTAGTTCTCTGTGCGGAGATTGATACTAGTACGATCGCTGTCCCTCTGTATTTTCATTGAGAATTGTTCATTCATTAAAAATTAATCAAAATGATAAAAATCTGCCAGTACTGTGTTATTAAATAATATATTACCAACGACTACCATCCGTTTACCCCTAGCCATATTTGTTGCTGTCACTTTGGCTGTGTTTGTTTTGGGGAGCTAGAGAGGGTTAGATAGAGTCCTAGAAGCCCTCAGAGTGTCATACACATACGGCTCGCAACAATGGCTTGTAGCAAACTGGTTTGGACTGAACATAAACTGGTGACCCTGGACATGATTTGCATCTTGATAGGTTTGCTCATCCCTAATAAATACACAATATCGAGAAAAATATTGTCCCCAGCTCTTAATCATTGAATTCAGGGGTTTATGTTTATGGATTTAGAATTTTTGTCATAAAACTTTTGTCAATGTCTCTTAAAACTCTCCAACAATCTCTTACTTGTCCCTTGTTATTTTTTTTTCTTTTTTTAAAAACAATTTTGTATATATTTTACAGCATTGATCCCACTAGATGCAATTATGCCGATTCTGGCTTGTTATCGTGAGGTGTTGAAAGAAAAGCATCCAAACCTAATAATAATTCATGCGCTCCCCATAGAAAACATTTGATTTAGATCTTGCCTGGAAAAAGCTCAAATTTTACAATTTAAAAAAAAATGGTTGAAGAATTATTAGAAAGAAATGACCGGCCATTACCTTCTTAATCCGAGACCTTACTCAGCAGACAGATACAGTAGCATTATGATGGAGGGAAAAAAAAACTGAGATAGAATGTTTTACCAAGCATTTCCGTTACCTTTGTGTAAGGGTTGGTTCACATCTGCGTTTGGTAATCCTTTCGGTGAGTCTGCATGGGAACGCCCCTGTATGGACTACTGAACGCACTGGCAAGCGATGTGCACTGAATGCAAATGGGCCCCATACACTATAATGGCGTCCGTGTGCTTTCTACGCGACCTCCGCACGGAACATGTGGACAGAAAAGTACTTCACAATCTACTTTTCTGTATGCATGACTTGTGCAGAGCATAAAGCACATGGACCCCATTATAGTCTTTGGGATCCATTTGCTTTCACTGCACACCGCTTGCCAGTGCGTTCGGTAGTCCATACAGGGGTGTCCCCATGCAGACTCCCCGAAAGGATTACCAAATGCAGATGTGAACCAAGGGTAAGTCTAGCTCAGGCTTGGTACAAGATGATGTGCAACTGAGAAGACCATAAAGAATATTTTACAACGCTCTAGAATCCTTCATTGAAGTCAGGACCTGTTACGTTAGCTGAGGAAAAATGGGGTTTGGTACATGTGGGGTGTACACGTATAGAAGCTAAGCAGTCCTACTAATTGTATAGTATGGGTATAACTAATAGGCTGTAATTGTGGCTCACATTATCATGTAGCTGACTGTTACGGTTCTGTGTATATGTTTATAAATAATATTTTTAAACGACAGACCCGCTAGTCTGGAAGGCACTGCAGCGAGGTCCACAGACCCAGAAGGGCGGCAGTAAGGACTGAACAGTGTGCTACCAGTTAAACTGCACTGGCAGTCATGTGGTGCAGTACACAATGTGAACAAGCTGCAACAACACCCTGCCAGTTAACCTCACTGGACAGGTGCACAGTACAGCTGAAACAGCAAGGCTGCCAAGGGTTAACCTTCACCCCAGGTCAGCAACAAAACATGCCCCTGCAACAACTAGGAGCTATAAAGTGAGTAGACAGTTAAATGGGCTACTGATTCCCACTGGCAGGGCCAAGGAATCCTACCTAGATCCCTAGAGACTGCTCCTACCATTAACTGGAACCTGGCCCTAACCTCCTGTCTTAAGGTACTTAGTCAAAGTGTGAGCACCGGGCAGGTGTCGGCTCACACCATATAAAGGCTAGTCCCCTCCCATCAGGGCGGTGGCCATGATGTCACCGATCATGCTCAGTATGGCAAAAATGGGACTTAGCCTCTGAGCGGCTCCAAAATGTCTGAGCATGCTCAGTGGTCCGAAAGCTAGACTTAGACTCCAGACACTTCACTGTACGATGCCAAGGGCGAGGGTTGGATTGGCCCACAGGTGGCGCTATGTGCTGGATGAGAACCCTTCGGGACCCAATCCTAACACTGACACGTCATATAATCCTTATCTGTGCATGTTTAAAATACAAGGCGTCCACCCCCTTCATGGGCTGTAGATGTGAGAGTTGATGGTTCATCAGTATTATGGCCCTGTGCAGCTTCTGCCATCCACCACTTGGGCCTGTCTGCATCCTGCAGTGAACCATTGCTTCACCTAACATCAGTGAATACGGCCTTTCTTTCAATGACACAGTTAATAACGTGTTGTAGGCCGTGTACTTCTGTGTAAGGCAATGTTACTGTATGTATGCTGTACAGTGTTGTGATGTATCACAAATAGTCACAGATGTCACAAGTCCTAACTGTTCATGACTTTCCCTCATTCAGAGAACTTTGTAATCGATAATTTTGTTACCTGTTCAGGATATACTGTAACCATCAAGAACATTGCCTCCTTGTGAGTGAACCATTGTAGTGTTTCCCTATCTCTGTCCGCTATTCCTGGGGGGGGGACTTTACCACTTAGGGCCACTGATCCTATGACTATTAATGGATTACACCACACCATTATGGAAAGGGGATTTGTTGATGAGATGAGGCAACCCCCCTTAAAGAGGACCTTTCGTGGTGGTATTATATACTGCTAGAAAGCTGACATTGAATTCAGCACACTGGTACGCTCCCCCGTGCCAGAGATATTGGTGCCATTACTTTTGGCACAAATATCCTTCCACTGTCAAAAGGGCCGGCCTTAAAGCTCAGCGTCATCACAGACCTGTGAGCAACACACCGCTGACTACCCTCTTCTATTGCCATGTACTGACAATGGTGCTCACCCGTAATGTCTACTAGAGATGAGCGAGTACTATTCGAGACCCATAGGAATGAATGGAAGCGGCCGGCACGCTGACTTTGCTGGCGGCCGGCCGCTTAACCCCCTGCATGCCGGCTACGCCCATTCATTCCTATGGGTGCGTGCTAATCGAAACTGGAGTTTCGAATAGTATTCAATCATCTCTAATGTCTACCCTTCTGACAGTGGAGGGATATCGGTGTCAAAACTAATGTCACCAATATCTCTGGCATTGGGACGTGTACTGTCAAAATACCACCGAGGACATGGAAGGTCTTCTGTAAGGGTTAAGGTGGCATCTTACATGATAAAAGTTTTATGAAATTCTGAACATAATAATAATGAGAAGAATTTATTAAATTGACTTCTTATAATTTGCTACATTTTTTCTAAGAATTTCCTGCTCAGATCCCACAAGATTCCATCCCGCAGGGCCAGGAGATGTATAAGTGCCGGTGTCCTGTGTGCGGCAGAGAAGCGTCTGCTCTCCGTGTTACACCAGGTACGTCTTGTGTATATTGTCTTATATTATTATGTCATTTCTCCATCTTGTATCATATCACATCAGGTAAATGCCTTGCTTTGTAGCCGCCGTGTGTTACACAACGTCCTCATACAATGTCCTGTCTCCTAAGGTCACCTATAGAGCAGCTGCACAATGACCGTTCCTTTAAATGATAAATTTCAACTACATTCTAATAAAACCAGAAGTGACGTCCGTAACCCCTTATGATCTGGACTATTTTGAGCCTTCTATTGACTCATTTTTCATTGCCACAATTCTCAAAAAATTCAATTTTTTTTGTTATTATTCAGCAGTTTAGACGAGCTTTATGGCGACACATTGAGGCACATTAGGAATTCATTTTATTTTTCTAAGTAAAATTTTTACTTATTTTTGAGACAATGTGATAAAACATAAAGGGATCATTATTTTTTTTTTTTTTTTCGTACCAAATATCCATGATTCTTGTTTTACTGCTTTTGCACACATCATGTACGGAGAAACAAAATCATTTTGGTGTCATTGTGTATCCAAAGCTAACTTTTTCTTTTTTTTTTTTTTTAAATTAAACTAAAAATGCAGCCCATTCCAATTGCTGTCAATGACTTTTATTGAGAATTCTGACATTGATTATTATTATTATTACTATTTATAATATTTTGTTATTATTGTTACTGATTTTTAGCTCATTATTGATTCCGTGATACTTTACATTTTGAGAAGGGTTACATAGAATACACAAAATTCCCAAGAACACATACAATAGACTAACATTGGGACCAACCGGTACTGACAGTGGGAACCTACCGACAAGGGCTTACAATCTATAGGGAAGGGGCATAGAGACCATAGGTGCACTTAAAAACATCCACAACTGTATATCAACCTACAAAATCAAATGATACAAAAATATTCCTTGTAACATTGGGTGCTATGTCCGTTTTGTTCGCAGTACTGACAAAATGATGTTTAATTGACACAAATGGTACAATTCTGGATCTATATTTCAATAAGAAAAAAACTAACCCTATAGGTCATAAAAATGGATAACAACAGGACATGTGTATGGGCGCACTGACTCTTACTGTCCTCAAACTGGATGTTAAATATCCAGTTCTAGCAGTGTATACAGCGCCCCAGAGGTTCTACAACCAATACACCTTGTAGTATAAATATTACTATATTATATTATCTGTATTCTTATATATTGATCCACACGTTTATGTTTCTTGGTTTGCTTATTTTTAAAGCAATAAAATATTTTTAATGAAAATGAGTTTGAGAAGTTTGAGAATTGTTCTTTGAGCGACGTCGGAGTTGTTCTATTACATATATAATACTTTAGAATACTTATACAATATACGGTATAATCTTGTATCATTGGTGGCTGCATGCTGGTGAGGTTTTGGCCACAAGTGGCTTCCGCTACTATAGAATGCGCCTTATGTGACACGGCCATTTTCAGAAAATTCTATCGGTGTATTGACATATTTGGGTTTTTTAACATCAGTAAAAATAGGACTTTTCCTATTTTCCTATTTTTGACTGTTTTCCCGGCCTGAAGTCAAGTCAAAGGGTCCGTTTTTAATGGAAATGGCCAAATTTGGCCATTTTGGTGATCTAAAGTCTAAAATGTATGGTCAACTTAGGAAGCCTAAAGCTACATCAACAGAGGGTAAAAGGAAAGGAAAGATGTCTCAGAATGCAGTGACACCAATAAATAAAAATTGAATGAAAGGCTTGGGCTTTTAACATTTCTGTCATGCAGGGAGTTTAAGGAGCTTTGGTGCACATTCGTCCAGTACGTACCTCGAATCTACCAGACATCTTCTTGCCATATTGTTACTCTGACTCTTCCAACTGGAACTCCCTTGCCTTAACTTCCCAACATGCATTGTGTCTTTTCCATCCCTGCCCCAATTTTTGCATCCACCCCCACTTTTGCCTGTGCTCAGTATTCCTATGAAGATAACACATTGCAAAACAGCTGTAAAAAACTTCCATTTTTCATTGTCATCTCACATCCGAAGGGCTCCTGCTTTGGTGGATTTGGGTGTATGAAGGAATCTGTGAAAACAACCAAAAATAGGACATGACTTATATTGGCTCAGGGCCAATAAGGAGCAGCAAAGCTTTGCCACATTGGTTGTATTCCTATTTTTTATGTTACCAGTAATACATAGAGGTGAGCTGATGTGTGTATATTATATATTTTTATAGGAAAGAAAGCCAAGTCCATCCATGAGCTCCATAAACCAGACCACAATAGAAGGCTTTAGACTTAAAGGAGTCTCAGATATTCCTGGTCTACAAGTTCTCATCTTCCTTCTGGTTCTTCTCATTTATCTCATCTGTCTTGGAGGAAATCTGACTATTGTCCTCCTGGTCTGCTGTGATCGCTACCTGCACACTCCCATGTACTTCTTCTTGTCCAACTTGTCCATTATAGACATATCCACCTCCACTACAACACTACACAGGATTTTCGTAAGTTTCGTAACACGCAACCACGTGGTCTCCACTGCAGCCTGTATGGCCCAGGTATACATGTTTGGTGCGATAACCTGTAATGAGCTCTCCATTTTGGCCGCCATGAGCTATGACCGCTATGTCGCCATCTGTAGACCTTTACATTATCACACGGTCATGAGTCGGAGACTCTGTGGTCTTCTGGCCTCGGTTAGCTGGGCATTTGGATTCATAGAGATGGTTCCTACCTTTCTGTTCATTTACAGGTTCACTTGTTTCATTTCCAAGGAAATTGACCATTATTTTTGTGATGTTTTGCCCATCCGGGACATTACATGTAGTGACACTTCACTGTTGGATCTTTACATGCTAATTTTTGGTAATGTAAACATATTTATTTTACTTATCCTGACTATAACTACTTACATTTTTATTATCGAGTGTATCTTAAGAATCAGCTCGAGTACTGGCAGACGTAAAGCCTTCTACACGTGTTCCTCACACATCACGGTGGTTGTCATCTTCTATTCTTCTATCATCTTACAATACATAGGAACAGTTTCTGGGAACAACACGGGCTCCAACAAAATCTTCTCTTTGTTTAACACGGCCGTTGTCCCCATGTTGAACCCCCTGATCTACAGCCTGAAAAATAAAGATGTGAAATCTTCCCTACGCCGAAAGCTTAAATTTAATGGGAAAAAATTAGTACTGAAGCAATAAAACAGAGACAGATTTTTCCATCTCTGCACCCCTCACAAGTTTGGCTTTTGTACTTTGCATTTTGTTTATGTGCCATTCACCCTTCTTCTGTGCTCTACTGCCAATTTTATTAGTATCATATGGGTAGCTAGGGACAGTACCATCTCTGCCTGTTAAGGACAGTACCATCTCTGCCTGTTAGGGACAGTACCATCTCTGCCTGTTAGGGACAGTACCATCTCTGCCTTTTAGGGACAGTACCATCTCTGCCTGTTACGGACAATACCATCTCTGCCTGTTAGGTACAGAACCATCTCTGCCTGTTAGGAACAGTACCATCTCTGCCTGTTATGGACAATACCATCTCTGCCTGTTAGGTACAGAACCATCTCTGCCTGTTATGGAACAGTACCATCTTTGCCTGTTATGGACAGTACCATCTCTGCCTGTTAGGGACAGTACCATCTCTGCCTGTTAGGGACAGTACTATCTCTATGTGTTAGGGACAATACCATCTCTGCCTGTTAGGGACAGTACCATCTCTTCCTGTTAGGGACAGTACCACCTCTGTCTGTTAGGGACAGTACCATCTCTGCCTGTTAGGGACAGTACCATCTCTGCCTGTTAGGGACAGCATAATTAACAAAAATAGAAATAATCTCAAATACTTAACAAGCAGTTGTGGGTTCAGAGAGGGTCACTCAGAAATATAGAGGCACTAGTTATATAATATGATCTCTCAACTGAGATACATGTATATGAACTAATGGCGCCCATGTGGGGACAGACTGCAGACAGTGACAGCTATCGTAAGTCACAGTTGCTGCTAATTTTAGTATTGTGGGCATGCACAGATTTGTATTATGATGGTAAAATTATGAGCCTTTTTATCAAATAGCCATCAGATTTATCAGTGATACTATGCTGCAAATTATATAAAAGTTTTATCAGCAGAATTGTATCATATTTGCAGCTGCACATAATTACTAGAAATGAGTGAATCGAAACCAGCGAAGAGAAATTTGTTCCGAATTTCAGGAAATATTCGATTCACATCGAATCCAGATTTCCTCACACTTCGTGGTAACAAATCGCACAGCTATAATCAGGGGTTTTAACCCTTTGGATGCCACAGTCAAACATGACTGCGGGATTCAAGGGGTGCAGCCGTGCTACATGTCCCATTCGGCACCCCCCGTGGTGAGATCGGGGGCTGCTGATGGGGCCGGCATCAGCATCCAGCGTATCTGAAAAAGTGTCAGGGCCTCAAATTCCTGAGGGGGCCCACTTGACAGTGGCTTAGCGTACAGGAACTGTAGCCAACTGGAAATAGTTGGGCCCTGACCCACCATAATAGTGGTCAGGGAAAGACTGGTTTCCCAACCACTATACATACTGCTAATGGAAAGGGGCCTGGCAATCCCTGGGCCCCTTTTCATTAGATGCCAGGCCATGGGAGCTGATTAAAAATAAAAAATACTGATATTCACCTGTCCTGAGCCCAGCATCCACTCGTGACAGGTGACTGGTGTTTGAGGTTCTGCCTCACTGCTGGGGCCTGTGATTGGGCCCCATTGGACACAACACAAATTCAAGCTGACTAGAGGGTCTAATAAATACATACAATATTTATAAAAGTAAAAAAATAAAAGTTCAAATCCCCCCCCCCTTTTCCCTAGAACACATATAAAAGTACTTAAATACTGTGAAACACATACACATTAGGTCTCCCTGTGTCCGAAAATGGCTGCTGAAATCTATAAAATTATTTTTCCCGTACGGAAAACGTAGTAGCAGGGAAAAAAAAATTCAATAGTTCCAAGCCCATATTTTTTCACGGTTTTGCCTCTGATAAAAATTTTAATTAAAAAATTTAACAAAAAGTGATCAAAGCAAAAATTCTCTAAAATGGTATAACTGAAAAGTATACCCGGCCCCACAAAAAACGAGACCCTATGCATCCCCATTCAGGGAAGTGTAAAAAAGTTACGGGTGTCGGAGTATGGCGACTTTTAGAAAAAAAATTGTTGCCAGAGTTTAGGATTTTTGTTAAGGGGTTAAAATACAAATAAAACAGTATAAAAATGTGGCATCCTTGGAATCGTACCGAAACATAGAGTACAGGTGACAGGTCATTATGACTGCATCATGGACACAGTAAAAACAAAGCCTGTAAGAAAGTGGCACAAATGTACTTTTTCTTCAAATCCCCCCCATTCTGAATTTTTTTTTACAGCTTCCCAGTACATTATGCAGAATATTTAATTGTGGCATCATGAGAGCGGAGGAATAAAAAAGTTATGGGGTTTGGAAAGGAGGGAGTCAAAAAGCAAAATTGAAAAAGGGGTTAAAAGACAATGTTTTGAAGGGTTCACAAACTTTCAGGTCCTTTTATTGATATGCTAATCAGCCACCACAAAGCACCAGATGTTCATTGAGCACTGTGTGATATGTGTAAACAGGGAGAAGTGACTCCTCAGCCTTCCCACTCTCACCTCCCCTATTACACATATCACACAGTGCTCAGTAAACTTCCAGAGAGCACCGTGGTGACTAATTAGCATATCAGTAAAAGTGGTTGTGATGCTTCTGCTCCTCCTCCGCCTAGTGTTCCACCCATCTGCAATTCATAAAAATGGCAAGAAAACTTTGCATGTACATCAGCCACTCATACACCGCCAAGCACGGCCTCCCACAATATCGTCTGAAAAGCGATATTTTCACCAGTTAGATTTTAACCCTCTGTATGTTGGACCTACTATATGAACAGAGAAAATCCATAAACAATTTCTTGAGGATCCAAACAGACGCACATAATCTCTTGCGTAACTTAAATGTTAGCCAGTGGCATCTCAGACGTGACACCTGCCGTTTGCTCGTTCCTTTTGAGGAGGCCACTTTATTATTCAGTCACCAGTACTACAGGATGAACAACATCATTCCACTAATTCCTGTCCTGGAGAAGATGCTTTTATATCTGGCTGGTCAGGGGACTGGAGATGTGGCGCCTACATCTCACGGTATGAGCCCTGTGGAGGCTGAAGTGAAAGAGGAGGAGGAGGACATTGGAGCACAAGCAATGTGTAGCCAAATGGGTAATTTTTCTACATGGGTGACAGGAGAGGAGGAGCAGTAGCAACCGGAATAGCAAGAGGGAGATGAAGAGGATGAGGCAGGTACCCAGACACACCGTGGCAGTATGCAGTGGAGATGGATGCAGGGAGTCCCTCCGAGTCACTTGTGCAAATGGCCCTTCCGAATTGTCACCATTTAGCAAAGGGATGGCTACATTAGACCTTCGCTACCAAAATGAGGGCCTTTTCTTACACCCATTGAGAGGGAGCACAAAGTGATGTACTCTAGAGACATCCTATGTAGCAGTTGGCCACTCCCTAGGGGGTGTGGGGCCCTGAGTGCTCACCTTGCACTGCCATGGCACCTGTTGGGTGGAGGATGGTAGGAGCAGTATCAGCTCTATCAGCAGGACCCTGAGCCTAGAGTCTTTGATGAGCAGCTTTATTTACATAGTAAAGAAATTGCTCATCAGCAGCAGAGCAGATCCTGAACCAGCAGGTGGTGGCATACTTAGAGCTCACCCTGCCACCTGTCATGGAAGATCCACTGGACTACTTCATTTGTGGCCCCAACTGGTTGAGTCTGTCCTGGAAAAGCTCTCCTGCCCAGCCATTAGTGTGGCATCAGTTACCCCAAGGAGAACTCACCTCTCTACCCAAATTTGGAGACACTGACCTTTGTGAAGATGAATCAGGTGTGGATCAGCCAGGATTTCCACCCACCAATGTCTGATGTATCAGATTAAATGATCCATGTTGCCTCACACAAATCTTGACTATAGACACCGGTTTCTTCTGGCTTCCTGTCTCAGCTACTGTTCTGATGCTGCCACCTACTTGATGTCACACATCTGATGCCAAGTGCTCCTTCTTACAGCCACCATCATCAGCGGGTACTGTTTGCGCTACTCACCTCCCCACTCTGTCACCAGGTCACTCTATGGCCTCCTAAGGCTGCTGCTATCTCCATATTCCCCCTACGCCCAACAGCAGCACAACTGGGGTATTCCTGCCCCTATGAGCTGTTAGGACAGGTGGAATTTTTAATTACCTAACAGCTTTGACCCCTATAAGAGGCCGGAAAACCTGCTCCTCCTTGTGTTTTTTTCTGTCCTGTGGGATAGGACAGGTGGTAGGGGGAGAGGTGTTCAGGCCTCTTATAGGGGTCAGGGCTTTCCCTCTCCCCTCTGGATTCTTACCTTAAGGTACAGCTGAGGTTCGTCCCAGGATTCTTGCCAAAGGTACCCACTCTTCAGAATATCAACCAGGTAATTGTCTTACCAGCCTTTTTTCGCTCTCCCACCTCGGAGTGGGAGGAGAAGATGCACAAGTTGGACTTGGTGAGAGCATTATGTATTTATCTGGAACGCATTGCGCCCTTTCGAAAATCGGAGAATTTACTAGTCAACGTGTTTGCCAAAGCATCCAAACCAACTCTGGCAAGATGGATCAGAGAAGCCATCATCTGCTCCCTGCATGCTCAAGATCTCCCGGTACCAGACTTTGTCCGTGCCCATGCCACCCGAGCAGTGGCAACATCTTGGGCCAAAAGACTTTCCCTTTCCTTAGAGCAGATATGTGCCACGGCTTCCTGAAGTTCACATCTAACTTTCGCTAAGCATTATAGACTGGATTGGCGGACGACGGAGTCTACAGCGTTTGGACACTCGGTGTTGGCATCAGCCTGCCGGGATCACCCACCCTAGGGTAAAAGCGATACTGGCTAAATCCCCAGTTGTGCTGCTGTTGGGTGTAGGGAGAATGAAAGATTATGAATAATAATCTGTTTTCCCTTAGCCCAAACAGCAGCACAAGGCTCCCTCCCCCTATACTGTTAGGTAATTAAAAATTCCACCTGTCCTAACAGCTCATAGGGGCAGGAATACCCCAGTTGTGCTGCTGTTTGGGCTAAGGGAAAACAGATTATCATTCATAATCTTTCATTATATCACCTTGTCACTCTGTGGCCTCCTTACGCTGCTGCTATCTCCACACTCTGTCACTGGGCACTGTATCGCCTCCTTGTGGCCATTCATTTCTCTTGCAGTGCCAACTAAGTGAAACAAAAACGTATCAAAAGTATCCATAAGTCCTAATAAAGAATAGTGTATGCTTAGGGGTTGTTGTGATAAGATGAGACAATCCTTGAAAGGGTTAAGTTTACATCTGAATACAATGTAAATGTTTCAAGAAGTTATGAACATAAAATTATCAAGAACATACGAAGCTTAATTTTTCTATATTTGTTCTTCTTCTCCTCGTCTTCTTCTTGTTCAGATCCCACAAGATTTCATCCCACAGGGTGAGGAGATGTATAAGTGCCGGTGTCTTGTATAGGGCAGGGAAGCGTCTTCTCTCCAGGTTACATCAGGGATGTCTTGTGTACATTGTCTTATACATGATGTTACTTTGTACTTTCTGTTACTACTTTCTGTAGAATATTCCATCAGGTAATGATTACTTTATTATCCTATATCATGTAATGTCCCTGTTTATTACAGACTCCGCAGGTTACACAGAACATTGATTCTACCTTAGAGTTCCAGGATGATTTTTCTGGACTATGTTAATAGCGATACATTGTTATTATGGGGAATATTCCAGACAAGACTGTATCATTTATTTATTATGGAAAGAAGGTCATTTTTACCGCTGCCATTTCCAGAGCCAACAATCTTTTCCTTTACAAATTATTAAGTGTCAGAATATCAGAATACATTTACATTATTTTTCAAGAAAAGTAAAGAAATAATAAATTTGCTATTGTATTTTTAGGATTTTTTATGTTTTATATAGTACAAATAATATGTTATTGCAGGGAGGGGAGGAAATAGTCTGTATAGGGTCCCTGTGCAAGTATAGATATACATATTACATATCACTTGTATCTTACTCTGTGCTTAGTGCATCTGTATAGTCATCTTGGGCCCCATCTACATATTTTACTAGATTGTGCTATAGATAGATAGATAGATAGATAGATAGATAGATAGATAGATAGATAGATAAATAGGAGATAGATAGATGGATAGGAGATAGATAAATAGGAGATAGATAGATAGGAGATAGATAGATAGATAGATAGATAGATAGATAGATAGATAGATAGATAGATAGGAGATAGATAGATAGATAGATAGATAGATAGATAGGAGATAGATAGATAGATAGGAGATAGATAGATAGATAGATAGATAGGAGATGGATAGATAGGAGATAGATAGATAGATAGATAGATAGATAGATAGATAGATAGATAGGAGATAGATAGATATGAGATAGATAGATAGATAGATAGATAGATAGATAGATAGATAGATAGATAGGAGATAGATAGATAGATAGATAGATATGAGATAGATAGATAGATAGATAGATAGATAGATAGATAGGAGATAGATAGATAGATAGATAGATAGATAGGAGATAGATAGATAGATAGATAGATAGATAGATAGGAGATAGATAGATAGATAGATATGAGATAGATAGATAGATAGATAGGAGATAGATAGATAGATAGATAGATAGATAGATAGATATGAGATAGATAGATAGATAGATAGATAGATAGATAGATAGATAGATAGATAGGAGATAGATAGATAGATAGATAGATAGATAGATAGAAGATATGAGATATAATATTTAATATTGTGCCCAATTTTCAAATAATTTTGACTATCTGATTATTAGGATTGGGTCCCTCAGGTTGCTATCATAGCGCACAGCGCCACCTGCAGGTCAGTCTAACCATCCAGCTTTCACCTTACTGAGCATGCTCAGATATATTGGAGCTGCTCACAAGCTGTGCCATTTCTCCCCTACTGAGCATGAGCGGTGAGGTCATGGCCACCGCCCCTATTGGGCGGGGACTTCCCTTTACATAGTGTGAGCCGACGCCCGTCTGGTGCTCACACTTTGTCTAAAATTTCTTCAAAGTCCACAGAGTGAATGACAGTAGTCAAGGATAGGCTCCAGTACTCAGGCAGGTTTCAGACTAGGCCTCTGTGTGGGGTTCCTCTGCTTCTCCTGGGTGCTGTTAGGTAGGACCTGTAAACCCTGAACCATTAAATCTACACCAGGGCTAGGAGCGGTAGACGCCGTTCCAGCTTGTAGATCTGCAGCAGGTATGGTCTCTGAGATAGCCTATGTGTACTGACTGACTTCATGTATGGCTCCTAGCTGTGTGCGGAGCGTGGGTGTGTGATGTCTCCAAGCTGTGTGCAGGAGAATGTTCTAAAACTTCCGTGGTGGCCCCTAGCTGTCGCAGGGGTAAGTGTGTGTGTGTTTGCTGGCCTGGGGTGAGTGTTAACCCTTGGCAGCCGTGTGTGTTTCACTTGTACTGGTGCACCTGGCCAGTAAGCTATACTGGCAGGATTTTAGTTGCACCTTGTTCACATGGAGGGTCACACAGTACACACTGTTCACATTGAGTCCACGCTGCAGTGTCTTGCAGTAGTTCACATTGTCTTTTAGGCTGCAGTGTTCTGCAGTAGTTCACATTGATTTTAATGCTGCAGAGTCTTCGCAGTAGTTCACATTGAGTTCAGACATACAGCCACCCATCATTGGGCGTGTGTCTTGCAGCTAAGAGGTTCTGTTGTTTAAAAAAAAAAAAAAAATATATATATATATATATATATATATATATATATATATATATATATACACACACTGTACCGTGACACTGATTCACAATTTGCTCAATTTTTTTTTTAAGTGATCGGTCACATTATTTTTAGATGCATTTCATATCTCCCTCTCTCTTTCATCACATTACATTACCAATCCATCCCTGTATGAATTGGTTCATCCCAGTGCAAAATAGATTGTATTCTCATCTTTACATTACCTTCAATACATAAAGGTGAGGTGTTGTATATTTATATACTGTCAGGGGGCAGAAGAACAACTCCATCCATGATTTCCATAAACCAGACCACAATAGAAGGCTTCAGACTTAAAGGAGTCTCAGATGTTCCTGAGCTACAAGTTCTCATCTTCCTTTTGGTTCTTCTCATTTATCTCATCTGTCTTGGAGGAAATCTGACCATTCTACTCCTGGTCTGCACTGATCTCCACCTGCACACTCCCATGTACTTCTTCTTGGCAAACTTGTCCATCATAGACATATCCGGCTCCACTACAACACTACACCGGATTTTTGATATCTTCACAACACACAACCACATGGTTTCCACCTCGGCCTGTATGACCCAGTTATATATATTTTCTATATTAACCGGAAATGAGTTTTCCATTTTGGCCTCCATGAGCTATGACCGCTATGTCGCCATCTGTAGACCTTTACATTATCACACAGTCATGAGTCGGAGACTCTGTGGTCTTCTGGCCTCACTCAGTTGGGGTTTGGCGTTCATAGAGGAGATTCCTACCGTTGTCCTCATTTCCAGGTTCACTTGTTACATTTCTAAGGAGATTGACCATTATTTTTGTGACGCTTTGCCCATCCGGGACATTACATGTAGTGACACTTCACTTTTGGACCTTTACATTCTAAGTTTCAGCTATATATATGTTTTTATTTTATTTTCCCTGACTATAGCTCCTTATATTTTCATTATTACAAGTATCTTAAGAATCAGCTCGAGTACTGGCAGACGTAAAGCCTTCTACACGTGTTCCTCACACATCATGGTGGTTTCCATCTTCTATTCTTCTATCATCATACAATACATAGGAACAATTTCTGGGGGCAACTTGGGTTACAACAAAATCTTCTCTCTGTTGAACACGACCGTTGTCCCCATGATGAACCCCCTGATCTACAGCCTGAAAAATAAAGATGTCAAATTTGCTCTTAGACGAAAACTTAAATTCTCGTGGAAAGAAAAATATATTTAAAATTTTATTTCACTTACTTTAAACAATATTGTAATATTGATAGAAAATGGAGGCGTTTTCTACCTGAATATCTTGTAAGGGCTCGACACACAGGGCATGAGCGGGCGGATTATGGTGCTGAATCCACGTCATAATCTGCTCCCTCACAATGGAGGTCTATGTAGACCTTTCTTGAGGAGGACTCTGTGGCTGATTCAGCCCCGGGGTCGGCCTTGCGTCAGCACCCTCCAGACTAGGCCCATTCATATGAGAAGCCGCGACTGTCGGAAGCCGCGTCACTCTCGGGGCCAAAATCCGCCCATCTGCTCCCCGTGTGTACGGACCTAAAACAGATTATTGGGCCATATTGTGATACATCTGTTGATTCTACTGTAGTAGGACCATGGACCACATCCTAAGCCCTGGTTCTTAATCTCCGCAAGGTTCTTCCATTGAACATCTGTCTTGCAAATTTGAAATTTACAATTATTTTATACATAGTAAAAATCTGTCCATTACAAATTGTCATCTATGAAACTTCCTACACCACTGTTGACATGTTGGCCAAGTTTTTGTGAGGTCAGATGTCCTACAGTCCCCCTGCTTACTTATGATTTCTTCTTCTTCTCCTTTACATATGACTGATGTCCCTGGTCTATGAATAGGCTTTGTAAATAAAGATGTGTAGCATGATCTAGGTGCACAACAAGCAGGATGGGGGTGAAGGAGCCACCATTTAATCAATGGCATCGACCAATATATGTCCCATAGTAATGCTCCAAAGAAGGTTGTACTATATCAGCCAGGTACAGTATTGTGGCCCACAGCGCACTCTCTACCTCTCCAGCCTCTCGTGTGCACCCTGCCTAATCCTAGGTTAGCTGAGGGTGACACTTTTCCTTTCTCTGGGGATCCTCTGAGTTGCCATCTTGTGAAGTCATCAGCTGGAATTGTGTGACCAAGGCGAGAGGTAATGCAGGTGGTGGCATGTTTCGGTGCAATTTTACCAGAACTGGATGATGATATGAGCGTTCCCCTTTCATTAAGTAGATAGATATTTATGTAGGATACTTTAAAGCAAGGCTTTCTGCCCCAATGACACAAGGATTATGGTGTTTTATTATATTGTGTGTGTGCCTGTGGTGTAAATGTATTGGTGTATTGCACTTTAAGTGACCGTGTATTGCCATTGATGCTCGTGTGAAATGGTTATTGATAGACTTTATATGTTGGTGATGAGGTTCCTTCTCACCTTTGGGCAACTGTGGGGAAATGGAACCTACTGTATGTACATGGAAGGTGTTGAAGTGTTAAGCCTGGTTCAACCCAAATATACAAAATTGTTTGGTCTTTCATGAAACTGAACAAATGAAGATTCGTCTTGGGTGAACTAAAATGGCAGCTGCATTATACTCGCTGGTCTCTTCAGACCCCAGTGAATAATAAGTGGAGGCCCAGGGTGGTGTCAGGGTCTGGGGTTGCTAGGTGGGGGGGCATAGACACACAAGTCCAGTTGCTTTTAGTCCAAAACAAAGGTAGAGTTTTATTTTCACTCACAAAAGGCAGTGCAGCAAGATTGTCTAAGATTCCAGCAGAGCCTTGTAAGAAACTCATTGCTGGTTAGCGGAAGCGGTTGTGCGCAGTTATTGTGTCTAAAGGTTGTGCTACCAAGTATTAGGCTGAGGGCGCCAATACTTCTGTCCGCACCAGTTTTGGAGTTTTCTGTAAAATGATCAATGATGTGACTTTTTTTTCATTCTCTTTTGTGTTTTTTCATTGCAAGCAAAATAAATGAAGATATTACCAAAGAGTTTGTGCTTGTAATCATTATCTGGGAGACACCGAGGATTATCTGACAGGACTGCAGGGGGGGGGGGGCAATACTTTTGGCCAACACTGTACAGTCCACTCAGTATACACAGCCGTCAATCAACCAGCTTTATCGAACTTTGCAGTTTGAGTTCGTTCATCGCTACTTCTGCCCAAATACTGTAATTCCTGGACAACTCCCTTAAGGACTTGCTTATTTTTGGTTTGTGTTTTTTAATTAAATCCTCACATTTCAAGAGTTATAAATCTTTGGCCTTTCTGTTAATACACAATAACGACATATTTCATACTATATACATATGTATCCTGAGAGCCAATATTTCGTTTTATCGTCCCCGTATTGTAGCCCAATGAGGGCTAATTTTTTGCAAGACCGGGTTGTAGTTTTATTGGAATTATTTAAGGGCACATCAGGTATATAAATAAAATGATGCTATTGGCACAAAAAGAAGGTTCTAGACCCAGTTCTAGGTAAGTTTATTGAAGTTACAAAGGCAAACTCTTCTGATCGAGCAGTTACCTCAATAAATCTACTTCCTATAGGAAGGATCCTATTATTTGTGTATCTGGGGGCGGTGGCCGCGTTTTCACTAGTCATTTATTTTATGATCTGCACATGAAGCGCCCCCTGTTGTTCATCTTTGAGGACAATGCACAAGACATAACAATGCTGTCCTTCTTTTGTATTTCTTATTTTGACTCTACAAATGTATATAATTTATATATTTATTTACGGTTATTTATTTAATAAAGGCATCGAAAAACTTTTTAAAAATTTTTTTGAGAGGGGTTTTTCTTTAGATTTTCTTTTAACTTTTTTATGGTATTTTATTTACTCCAAAAGGAGACACAGAGTTTAATGGCTACAGTTGTGTGGGGATACAACGTAACAGTTACAATCTCTAGGGCCAGGTTCACATCTGCACTCTGGGATTCTGTTCTCTATTCCACTTTAAAAATGTAAGCTAAAACCGGGAGGAGTCCTGCAAGCTAAAACTGGGAAGAAAACCCAGCGAACCCCTTTATAGTCTATGGGGTTCTGCTTGTAACTGCTTTTTAAGCAGAACAGGTTTCTGTTTTTCAGGTTCCCAATGGACCCGAAAAATGGAAACCCAAGTGTAGATGGGAACCTAGAGTGAGTCTCTTACAAATGTAGCCCAATGTGAGCAATTTACTCAAAACTCCCCCTTACATAACAGCCATGTTGGACCAGGTCTTCCCCCACAGTATGATGTCCCTCCACACTGGTATGCTCCCCTCAGGTTGCTCCCACAGTATCATGTCCCCCAAACCTAAGTTGCCCCATAGTGTCATGCTCCCCTCTCCGGTTGCCCCATAGTGTCATGCTCCCCTCTCTGGTTGCCCCATAGTGTCATGCTCCCCTCTCCGATTGCCCCCATAGTGTCATGCTCCCCTCTCCGATTGCCCCATAGTGTCATGCTCCCCTCTCCGGTTGCCCCATAGTGTCATGCTCCCCTCTCCGGTTGCCCCATAGTGTCATGCTCCCCTCTCCGGTTGCTCCCATAGTGTCATGCTCCCCTCTCCGGTTGCTCCCATAGTGTCATGCTCCCCTCTCCGGTTGCCCCATAGTGTCATGCTCCCCTCTCTGGTTGCCCCATAGTGTCATGCTCCCCTCTCCGATTGCCCCCATAGTGTCATGCTCCCCTCTCTGGTTGCCTCCATAGTGTCATGCTCCCCTCTCCGGTTTCCCCCATAGTGTCATGCTCCCCTCTCCGGTTGTCTCCATAGTGTCATGCTCCCCTCTCCGGTTGCCTCATAGTGTCATGCTCCCCTCTCTGGTTGCCTCATAGTGTCATGCTCCCCTCTCTGGTTGCCTCATAGTGTCATGCTCCCCTCTCCGGTTGCCTCATAGTGTCATGCTCCCCTCTCCGGTTGCCTCATAGTGTCATATTCCCCTCTCTGGTTGCCCCATAGTGTCATGCTCCCCTCTCCGGTTGCCCCATAGTGTCATATTCCCCTCTCTGGTTGCCCCATAGTGTCATGCTCCCCTCTCCGGTTGCCCCATAGTGTCATATTCCCCTCTCTGGTTGCCCCATAGTGTCATGCTCCCCTCTCCAGTTGCTCCCATAGTGTCATGCTCCCCTCTCCAGTTGCTCCCATAGTGTCATGCTCCCCTCTCCGGTTGCCCCGTAGTGTCATGCTCCCCTCTCCGGTTGCACCCATAGTGTCATGCTCCCCTCTCCGGTTGCACCCATTGTGTCATGCTCCCCTCTCCAGTTGCTCCCATAGTGTCATGCTCCCCTCTCCGGTTGCCCCATAGTGTCATGCTCCCCTCTCCGGTTGCCCCATAGTGTCATGCTCCCCTCTCCGGTTGCTCCCATAGTGTCATGCTCCCCTCTCCGGTTGCTCCCATAGTGTCATGCTCCCCTCTCCGGTTGCCCCCATAGTGTCATGCTCCCCTCTCTGGTTGCCCCATAGTGTCATGCTCCCCTCTCTGGTTGCCCCATAGTGTCATGCTCCCCTCTCTGGTTGCCCCCATAATGTCATGCTCCCCTCTCTGGTTGCCCCATAGTGTCATGCTCCCCTCTCCGGTTGCTCCCATAGTGTCATGCTCCCCTCTCCGGTTGCCCCATAGTGTCATGCTCCCCTCTCCGGTTGCCCCATTGTGTCATGCTCCCCTCTCCGGTTGCTCCCATAGTGTCATGCTCCCCTCTCCGGTTGCCCCATAGTGTCATGCTCCCCTCTCCGGTTGCTCCCATAGTGTCATGCTCCCCTCTCCGGTTGCCCCATAGTGTCATGCTCCCCTCTCCAGTTGCCCCCATAGTGTCATGCCTCCTCCAGGTTGCTTCCACAGATTTGTGTCCCCCACTGTATATATCAAAGAGAAAAACAAACCTTAATACTCATCTTTCCTCGTTCTCTCCTCTCCTGGTCCTAGAGTCTTTAAGGAGTAACAGGCGCGATATAAGTGACGTCACTACATCGCACCTCCTGCTTCCAGGACACCGGTAACAAAGACAGTGGCTGGGTGGTGAACCACGGAGCGGATGGCTCCATTCTTCATCCCTGGCTTCAACTCATTGATGTCCAGAGGATGCCAATGAGTTGGGCTAGTTCGGACCCACTGCCCTGGATAGCAGGGCAGCAAATGAAGGACTGTCCTGCTGTCCAAAAGGATTCCTGTTACCAGGGTCCAGTGCAAGTGCAACATTGGCCCTATGTTTAAAGCGGCCCTGACTACTACGATCCGGAAAGCCACATTGGTTCCTTGTTAACTCAGTAAATTTATATTACTGGGTCAACTGCGCTGCTGCTCCTGAGTCGATCCTGATGGGTCAAGGTGACCTTCAACTTAATTTTGGTATGGACTTCTTTGGATAGAAGTGGAAGTGAAATTATTATACTCTGGGGACTCTGCAGAACCCAGGATATAACAGGTGGAGAACCAGGGAAGGTGTAAAAAAAATAACAGAGAGTAATACTCACCTTTCTTCAGCTCCTCTGGGCCTCCTCATGGCTTCTGATGCTCCTCTTGGGTCCTCTTTGGTCCTCCTGGGTGAAGTCATGCACCTCTGAGTCACTGCTGACACCTGTTATTGGTCCATAACAGTCACATGTTCGTCCATGTTATGACGCTCAGTGCGTTCCATGTTGTTGGGTGAGCCTTAATCTTTTGGAATAGCTGGGTAGATTTTGGACAAGGTCACTCATCTCTAGTTACACGGTTCTTACGAGTCACAGTCAATAAGGAATGGTAACAGAAAAACTAACCACACTTTGCTCCACAATACTGAGGATCCAGCTACACACTTGCCGGTCTCCTGTACATTACAATTGAGTTTATTTACAGGCTCTGATCCTAATTTTGGCCGTATTCCTGGTTATGATCTTGAATTATCCTACTGCATTGTCTACCTGGTACCTGTTGTACTTCTCCTGGTTTTGGCTTACTTATTGATGACAACCCTCATCTTCTCTACTGACCATTCATCCGTTCTATGAGCACTACCAGCTGTTTTCTGAATTTCCAACCTAGGAAAACCATTTCAAGGTTCTCTCAACCTTCAAGGGTTGAGAGAACATCATGGAGTAGTTCCATAGGTGGTAATAAAGGACACTGTATAGAGAGGGGCTGTTGTGATGAGATGAGACATTGCCTTTAAGGGTTAAGGCTGCATGGACTATAGAACTTCTGAACATAATAATAATAAATGATTGATTTAATGGCTTCTATTTCTGTTCCTTCTTCTTCTAATGATGAATATTGTTCAGTCCCCATAAGATTTCATCCCACAGGGTCAGGAGATGTATAAGTGCCGGTGTCCTGTATGCGGCAGAGAAGCTCCTGCTGTCCATGTTACATCAGGTATGTCTCCCATACATTGTCTTTAGAATTCAGGGGCCCTGGGCATGAAACTATGTGAACCCCTTGCAGTGTTGCAGTCTCACCCTAGTCCAAGTATAGACACTGTATATACATATAACATGTCACCTGTTCCTCACTGTACACTTATAGCAATGTTATAGTCATTTTGGGCCCCCTATAGCACTGAGTGTTCTCATCAACTCCTTACACCAGGCAGTGCTGACAGCGAGTCACAGCAAAATAGACATGGAAACTGCCAGGGATCTGAACTCTGTGCTGCTAATGATAGATAGATAGATAGATAGATAGATAGATAGATAGATAGATAGATAGATAGATAGGAGATAGATAGATAGATAGATAGATAGATAGATAGATAGGAGATAGATAGATAGATAGATAGATAGATAGATAGATAGATAGATAGGAGATAGATAGATAGGTGATAGATAGATAGATAGATAGATAGATAGATAGATAGATAGATAGATGATAGATAGATAGATAGATAGATAGATAGATAGATAGATAGATAGGAGATAGATAGATAGATAGATAGATAGATAGATAAATAGATAGGTGATAGATAGATAGATAGGTGATAGATAGATAGATAGATAGATAGATAGATAGATAGGAGATAGATAGATATGAGATAGATAGATAGATAGATAGATAGATAGATAGATAGATATGAGATAGATAGATAGATAGATAGATAGATAGATAGATAAATAGATAGATAGGTGATAGATAAATAGATAGATAGGAGATAGATAGATAGATAGATAGATAGATAGATAGATAGATATGAGATAGATAGATAGATAGATAGATAGATAGATAGATAGGAGATAGATAGCTAGATAGATAGATAGATAGATAGATAGATAGATAGGAGGGTGTGCACACAGTTTCTGTGTATGTACCATGATTCCACATGGTTTGCGGGAAGTCCTTCACAGCAGCACCTTATTATTAGAGCAGATTTCTGGAAGAGGTTAATGCGATTTGCCACAAATTAATTTGGATCAAATAGAATAGTATTGGGAAATTCTGCGAAGCCGTCAAATTGAATCCTGCCAATGAAAGGATTAACTGTCTGTCGCAGACTCAAACTCTGAACTTGTCCTCCGAATATCTGTCTATTCCATTCTATTCTAGAACTAATATGCCTGTGTATTATCATTGCTTGATTCTCTTATAATTATTGTTCTGACTTGTGCAGCCTATAGACTTGCTAATAGCTATGAGATGTAGTAAGATAGAATACAGATGTATGTGCATATCCAACTGAAGGTGAAAATGAACGCACAACCTTATATAGTCCATATGACATCAGCGCTGTAAGGCCCAAATATCACTGCACCGATCACTGCACCCATCACTGCACCTATCACTGCACCCATCACTGCACCTATCACTGCACCCATTACTGCACCCATCACCGCACCTATCACTGCACCTATCACTGCACCCATTACTGCACCCATCACCGCACCTATCACTGCACCCATCACCGCACCTATCACTGCACCTATCACTGCACCCATTACTGCACCCATCACTGCACCCATCACCGCACCTATCACTGCACCCATGGCCTTGTCTGCTCTAACACATGGCAATGGCTGTTTTATTGAGCACTACCATTTTTATTCGCTTGAAGTAAAAGCCAACAAATTAAAATATGCAGAACGTCCCGACTCACTACAAACTGATTCGCCCATCTCTACTTGTAGCAAGTTCCGTAAATCGTTACTAGTCACTTTAACTGGACATTCTGCCATTGCTTTTATTACAATGTATCAGATTTAAGTTGAAGTCCGTCTACATAGAGGAACCAGACTGTCCCAGTGCCAAAAAGGTTGTATTCCTATCTTAATATTGAAATGAAATAAATACATAAAGCTGAGTTGATGTTTGTGTATATTTTATACTGTCATAGGAAAGAAGACCAAGTCCATTCATGAGTTCCATAAACCAGACCACAATGGAAGGCTTTAGACTTAAAGGGATCTCAGATGTTCCTGAACTACAAGTTCTCATCTTCCTTCTGGTTCTTCTCAGTTATCTCATCTCTCTTGGAGGAAATCTGACCATTCTACTCCTGGTCTGCTGTGATCTCCACCTGCACACTCCCATGTACTTCTTCTTGGCCAACTTGTCCATCATAGACATATCCAGCTCTACTACAGCGCTACACAGGATTTTTGTCATCTTCGCAACACACAACCACATGGTTTCCACCTCGGCCTGTATGACCCAGTTATATATTTTCTCTACCTTAACTGGTAATGAGTTTTCAATCTTGGCCGCCATGAGCTATGACCGCTATGTCGGCATCTGTAGACCTTTACATTATTACATTATTATGAGTCGGAGACTCTGTGGTCTTCTGGCTACACTCAGTTGGGGTTCTGGGTTCATAGAGTTTGGTCCTACCTTTGTGTTCATTTCAAGGTTCACTTGTTACATGTCTAAGGAAATCGATCATTATTTTTGTGATTCCATGCCCATCCGGGACATTACATGTAGCGACACTTCACTTTTGGACCTTTACATTCTAAGTTTTGGCAATGTGAATGTATTTCTGTTACTTTCCCTGACTATAATTCCTTATATTTTCATTATTTTAAGTATCTTAAGAATCAGCTCGAGTACTGGCAGACGTAAAGCCTTCTACACGTGTTCCTCACACATCACGGTGGTTGCCGTCTTCTATTTCGTCTCTTGTGTTACAATACATAGTTACCGTTTTTGTGGGCAGCACGGGTTCCAACAAAATCTTCTCTCTGTTTAACACGGCCCTTGTCCCCATGGTGAACCCCCTGATCTACAGCCTGAAAAATAAAGATGTCAAATCTTCCCTACAAAGAAAACTTAAATTCTTGTGAAGAAAAAATATGAGAGTAGTTGCCCAAGGGGAGAGGTATAGTTCTGTAAAATGCTTTTGTTGGAGAGAATAATAGGTGGAGGACCAAGGGAGGTTCATCTTCTTCTTCTGCTATCTTTTTTGTGACTATTTGCAGAGTCTGGCACTCTCTTGTGATGTCATGTGCTTGGGGTCATGGATGATACAAGCATCATGATGTCATCACATTTTGAGTGTCATGATGTCATGACGCTTAGTGTGCCCATGTGGCTGCTATTGGCACAATGAAAGACTTCAGCGGTGACCTCAGGTGCATGACACCACAGGAGAATGCCAGAGGCTGTGAGGAAGCTCAAAAAGATCCTCTTGACCACCACCTAATAATGTCAATTCACTTTGGCTTAGAGAGGTAGAAACTGGACATATTGGTTCCTAGGAGCCCTGATGGTAGAATTCATACAGCCTGAGTGGCTGGCTGCCTTGATACAGAGCTCCAAGCTGGGAGCAAATTTTATCTTTCCTTTCTCACTCTTTTCCTCTGTATCTTCAAGAATCCTGTAACCAAGCAATCTAGCACTATGAATTAGCAACTATAAATCGAATGGAAGATCCTGTGGAGTATTTTGTTCCTTTTGTTTCTATTGTAAAGCATGGACAATGACAAGACCTGGTTCAGCTGGTTTCCTGTGCGCACACATGTGCCTGTTACCATCCCCCCAGGACCGCATGGACACCATGCGGCATGGAGGAAAACCTACATGGAAGTGTGGACTTCTTCTTCAAGGAGATGATTTTTTGGCATCTATTGCTGAATGTGTGAAGATGCTACAGCTGACTGGTATTTCTTTCTATTACTGTGGACACGCGGGACTCTGCTACAGCCTGGGAACCATCACCCACCTACCCCAGGAGTTATGGAAGCTTGGCAAGAGAGCAGCACCATGTATACCTGGATGGCTTCAGACCTCTCTGGGCAGTAGAACACAGTGGTAAGAAGAAAGGGGGAGGAGGAGGAGGAGGAGGACGGCTTGTGATGAAGGACATTTGGGGCATTTTTTGTGGTTAATGGACAATAGTGCTGATGCAAGATACCAAACTATCAGCTGTGAGCAGGAGACCTCACTACCTACCAAAGAAACTGCCACATGTATCATGATAGCTGACTATGTCCCCACCTCTGCAAAAATTTCTGCTTGTTATATCCACATGCTGTGACCCCTCCTCGTGTCCTACAACCACAGTTGGCTGTATTATTATTATTATTATTATTATTATTATTATTATTATTATTAGCATCACTCCGCACAGAGAACTAAATGATCCTGCAGTGTGTCTGTGTTTCTTTCCTTTTACTGCTCTGATTCCTAGGATTTCTCTATCTGCCATGAGCTTGTATGTGTTTTCTCTCTTGTTATATACTACTGTACCATCTATGAAACTGTATCACTGAAATTTCCCCATTGTGGGACTATTAAAGGAATATCTTATCTTATCTTATGCAAACCATGGACCTGAGCCACCCAAACCCAAAATCAAAGGAATCTCATCTCTAGCTGAGAGACATTTTTTTTGCACTATACTGATTTATGCTGATGTGTATCTGAAATTATTAAAGAAAGCTGCTGGTTAAGACTGTGACAAGTGTGGCAAATTGTGTTTTCCTGTTTGATGCATTGCCTGTCTACATTATACACCATATAAGTCACAACTACATTGCCAGGATTGAGCTAATGGTGACCAAGAGAGCCATCTTGGCATAGTACTGTTACAGTGACTCTGTGCCCTCACCAGCCCCAGAAACTTTTTCTAGCCCCCACCCAGTGGCGTAACTAGGAAAGGCAGGGCCCCGTGGCCATCTTTTGACCCCATTCCCAAGAGGGGTACATAGGCATGCAGGCAGTATGTCAACAAGAGGGTGACATGAGGTGCAGGGTGTGTATAAGCAAGAGGGGAAATAGGGGTACAAGCAAAAGGGGGGAATTGGGGTGCAAGATGTGTGTGAGCAAGAGGGCGATGTGTAGGGAGGAACACCCCATTCCACCGCACTCTTGCTCACCCATTCCCCCTTCTTTCTCTCACACCTCCTGCACTCCCATGTCACCCACTTTGCTCACACACAGACTGCACGCCCATGTACCCCTCTTGCTCACACACAGCCTGCACCACCAATTCCTTGCTCACATAGGGTGGAATGGGGCTTGCAGACTGTTAGCAAGAGGGGTACATGGTTGTGCTGGTTGTTTGTGAAAGGATGGAATGGGGTGCAGACTTTCTCACACACAGTCTGCACACCCATGTACCCTTCTTCCTCACAGATAGCCTACAACCCATTCCCCTTCATTGTACACTGACCTGTACAATCCGAATAGCTCCGCCCACAAAAGACACTGAGTCTATGTTAGTAGGCCAAAGGACCTTTGATGACGTCATGTCACAGGTCCTTCAATCTACTAGTATAGATGCCAGCAAAGGGCCTGGGACAGCAGGCAGGAGATAAAAGTTTATCCTGCCCGCTGTCACTATGCAAGTGCCAGGAGGAAGGCGCCTGGACAGCAGATGGCCATTGCTTGGGTACAGTAGTGAAGCCAGCAATTGCTGGCTTTACTACCGTTAAAAGATGGACTGTGGATGAGGCCGCTCCTCTCCACGTTGCATCCATCTTCAGGTAGCACCCGGCGCTGCAGTATATAGGGCCTGTTATGTGCTGGTGTTACTCCAGCAGGTGACAGCCTATTTAAAATAAATCTGCATCAGTAGCAGCTGTCATCAGTCCCCCTAGTGTCCCGGGCCCTATGGCAGGTGCTACCGCTGCTTCCCCGGTAGTTACGCCCCTGCCCCCACCATTCCTGAGCAATTGGGGCTGCTAGTTCAAGCATTTAATATGCTAATTAGGCTCCTTCACTGTCATGTGGGTGGGCCTGGACTGCAGGGAGCCTTGTTTACATATTTGGTCCTCAAAATAACAGTGCAGATTGCTCAGGCATGGTAGGAGCTACAGAAAATAATTCCAACTGTGTTGGAATCAGTGAAGGATACAAATCGTTAGGGGGTTTTAGCAAAGTGCACTACAGTACATTACGTTCTGGTTTTGGTGGCTGTACTTTTCCTGACAAAACCTCCCATAGGCCTAGGACACCTGAGGATGAGTGATCACGCTTCCTGGAGTCGGTCAGCATCTCCCTTGAAGGAGCAGTCTTCTTCCAAAAATGCTGTTCTAGTCTCACTGAAAAAAACAAAATTGCTTGCAACACCTAGGCTGTGGGGTGCAGGTCGAAGAAAGAGTGCCCAGTCTTGCCCAGGAATTATGGTTAGATCGTAGCAGGAATAATGTCCAGCCACAATTACCCTCACAGTTGTTGGTGAGAACACAAAGTCCATAAAGTGAGCAGGGCTATGGCCCATCTCCTGGCTGCATAGTATCCTGGGAAGCCCGGGTATTGGAACCCCGCTAATTATTTTTCATTTTTTTAACCTTTTAATTAGAAAACACCTAGGGCATTATTAATAAGGGGCACTATTTACAGGGGTACTCAGGGAATATATTAATTTAATGATGCATTTGGGGGTATTATTCATTATGGGTGGAGCATCAGCAAGGGGGGGGGCAGGTGAGGACAATGTGGGTCAGTTGCATGGAAAAGTAAAGTTCACACGGGGTTCACACAGGATTTTTTTGGACCAGATTTTGATGCAGTGGCCGCCTCAGAATCTGGTCCAAAATACGGCTAGCTGCAACTGGATGCCGGTGCAGTACATGCCACTTCAGATTAGGCCCAAATGAAGAAAGGGTTTGTCGCTTCTTTTTTTCTCGAGTGGGAACAAACCACTCGCGGAAAAAGGAAATGACCGACTTCCATTGATTTCAATAAGAGGCAGATTTTTTAAGCCAGATTCTGCATACCTCCCAACTTTTGAAGAGCAGAAAGAGGGACAAAATGTGTGGTGCGCACAGCACGCCGCAGCAAATGTAATTGCCTATATATTCAACTCATCAGTGTCCGATGGAGCCGTTAAACAGCAGTGTTTTTGGACCTTCAGGTGACTTGAGCCATGCACCAGCAGTGTTTTATTTTTTTGGCCCTTGGGGTGACTAGAACCTTGTAGCAGCAGTGTTTTATATTTTGGCCCTTGGGGTGACCTCTAAAAAATTAGATTTCAGGCCCTTGAAGGAAGCCCTAAAAATTATTTTGCAGGCCCTTGGAGTGGAGCCCTAAAATATAGCATTGCAGGCCCTTGGGGGGTATCCATGAAAAATTAATGAAGTTTTTTAAGAATTACATTAGGGTGAATGGGCTGGGGTTGGAGGAGGAGGAGGATGAGTGAATTGGGTGCTGGCAGCCCCTCTCCAGTACCTGGACTGTGGACTGGATACCCAGCTGGATATCCACGTCCACGTCCTCTCCCACAATAGGAGACACAATAGGAGATTGTGAGCTAGTGGTGGTAAAATGTGCTTCGGAGGAATAATATAATAGGGTTGTCAAATTTCAAGGGACTGTCTTCGATGGCCACAAATATTTGGCACACCTTCCATTCTACCCACACACTCCACGGGCAATTTTCTTCCGCTCACTTATGGTGTCATTGTGGCAGAAGGGTGTTGAAATGTTCCCATTTATATAATGTAGGATCAATGACTCCAGTTGGTAAAGTGGTTCCCCACTCAGGAATGGTGGACAGATGCAAGCAGAGAAAGATCAATAGTTCAAGAGTTGTTCAATCGTAAGGAGGCCACAAGATTGGTGGCTAAAGAGTCCTCGCAAAGTCACCACCGGTGTGGGGTTACAGGTTTTTCACACCGGGGCTCAGTATTGAAGAATAACAGTTGACACTTTGTTACACAATGTTGCTCTTCACTCTGGAAAAGTCAGAACATTGAAGATGTCCCTTTGTGGGACACTTTATTATAAAACTGATTGAGAAGTTGATGGTCTGAAATCGAGGTCTTGGATTGTGGAAAAGGACCTTTGTGCTTTGCGACTTATTTCAATTGAAATATCCTCTCAAGTCTTCCCAAGCTCCTTTGAAAGGGACCCTAAAAGGGGGTGACTGTTACTTTCTGCCGGTGACTGTGACTCCTTCCTACTAAGGCAAGTGGTTTTTAGACAACCATTGCTCTTGTGATGTCTGGTGTTCCTGATCCCAGTACTGTTGGATTCGGGATGAGCAAACCAAAAGTTTGATCCAAAACTGAGACATTCCCTTTAAGTGTTAAACCTTCATCTGAATCCATTGTAGAATTGACAAAAAATTCTGAGCATCATGATATTTTTTTTCCTATTTTTGTTTTTTTCATCTCTTCTTCTAATGATTATTGTTCAGTCCCTTCGAGATTTCATCCCACAGGGTCAGGAGATGTATAAGTGCCGGTGTCTGGTGTGCGGCAGATAAGCGCCTGCTCTCCGTGTTATACCAGGTATGTCTCCCGTACATTGTCTTATATTATTAGGACGGGTTTTACTGCAGAATTTCTCTTACTTTGTCTTTTATAATATTTACATTGTATTTTCCCCTATGTGCCCTATAGAATGTAATGTCCCTGATATCACAGACCCCATAAGTTACACATACAGTAAAGCAGCTGTACTTTCAATGACATTATTTTTCTATTCGAGACTAGTGAATTATTGATATTATCACAATAAATATTTCAGATCAATTTTGTAACAGATCCCATTTAGGGCCTTCAGGACTGAGGTTAGGTTCACATCTGCGCCCACCGGGAAACCGAACGGCTAAAATAGTGGTCACTCACAGATAGGGTTGAGCGATCGGGATCGGAAAAGATCGGATTCCGATCGGCGAACGAGTAAATTTCACGATCTCGATCGGAATTCCGATCCCGATCTTTTCCAGCGGGATTGAGGTCGCAGGTTATCTCAAGATCGGCTCAACCCTAAAAGTGACTTTCCCCATAGAAAAGCATTGACTAGGGTTGAGCGATCGGGATCGAAAAAGATCGGATTCCGATCGGCGATCAAGAAAATTTCAGGATCGGCTGGATCCTGAAAATCGATCCTGCAATCTTAATATCGGCTCAACCCTACTCATGGACAACGACAGACCCCATAGATTATAATGAGACCTGACGGGTGTCCGTTGCTCCAGGACATTTCCCTCCACCGGTTTCTGGCACTTTCTGCAATCGAGTCTCCGGTGCAAATGTGAACTTAGCTTGAGTTTTATTTTTTGAATTTTTTTAGCACAATATAAAAGTGATAATTTTCAATAATAAGCAATGATGATAATTATTTTTCAGCAGCTTTACGAGGTTGTTTTTGTTTTGTAGCCACATTGCTACATGACATTTTTTAAAAAAGGATTGTTGCCATTAGTTTTCCTTTGAAAACTAGTAAATTGGAAAAATTTTGGGGTAGGATAAATTATTTTTCTGAAAAAAAATATCTTGAGAGAAAATGAGAAAAAAAACCCAAATCTACTGTTGACTATTACAATTTTTTAATTCTTATATAGTACATATATCACTGGGGAGGAAATAGACTGCATAGAGTTTCTATACAAGAACACTGAGGATTTATTGAGCTCTAGCTATAGCAAGGTAGTGCCAGTATACAGATATATCGCTTTGCCCACGTTACATTCTGTGTCCGCCCATTCAGGAACCAATTGGTCCTAGTGCAAAATTGCTTCTGTACTTATCTTTACAGTACGTGTTAGCACCCCTGAAATTTTCCCAGAAAATTATTGCAATTACACGTTTTGTTACACACAAGTTTACTTGCTTTTTGTGTATTGGAAAAGCACAAACAAAAGAAAGAAAAGGCAAATTGGACACAATGCTACAAAATTGGGATGGACAACATTGTTGGCACCATTTCAAAATTGCAGGTAACTAACTTTGTTTCAACCATGTGATGCTCATTGAAACTTGCCTGTGGCAAGTAACAGGTGTGGGCAATATAGAAATCAATCCTGAAACCAGATAAAAAGAAGAGAAGTTGACTCAATCTTATCATAGTGTGTCTGCGTGTGCAACACTAAGTATGGAGATTGAAAAGAGGAGAAGAAGAGAACTGTCTGAGGACTTGAGAACCAAAATTGTGGAAAAATATCAACAACCTCAAAGTTACAAGTCCATCTCCAGAGATCTTGAGGTTCCTTTGTCCATGGGGTGCAATATGATCAAGAAGATTACAACCCATGGCACTGTAGCTCATCTACCTGGAGGTGGACAGCAGAGAAAGACTGATGAAAGGTTGAAACACAGGATGGTCCATATGGTAGATAAGCAGCCAAACACGGTCCAAGAAATGGATGGAAGCAAAGCGCTGGAGAGGTCTGATCTGACCAGCAATGAGTCCAGATCTAAATCCCATTGAACACTTGTGGAGCAATCTTAAAATTACTGTCGGGAAAAGGTGACCCCCAAATATGAGAGGCCTGGAGAAGTTTGCAGAACAATTTGCAAAAGAAAAGTGGGCAAAAATTCCAGGTGATCGGTGTAAGAATCTCGTTGATGGTTATAAGACACAATAGAATTCAGTTAGGTTTCCCGAAGGGTATGCAACCAAATATTAAGTTGAGGGTGCCAGTAATTTTGTCTGGCCCATTTTTGGAGTTTTACATGAAACTATATAATTTTTGTCTTTTTTCTCAGTTTTTTTGTGTTTTTATTATATACACACACCAAACAAATATGTGCAATTACAATAATTTTCTGGAAAAAATTCCAGAGTGCCAACACTCACAAACATTCTCTGATATGTACATTTGTATTGATGTATGATTGTATCTACTTTTATAGGGAAGAAAACCAAGTCCATCCATGAGTTCCATAAATGAGACCACAATAGAAGGCTTTAGACTTAAAGGGATCTCAGATGTTCCTGAGCTACAAGTTCTCATCTTCCTTCTGGTTCTTCTCATTTATCTCATCTCTCTTGGAGGAAATCTGACCATTCTATTCCTGGTCTTCCGTGATCTCCACCTGCACACTCCCATGTACTTCTTCTTGTCCAACTTGTCCATCATAGACATATCCACCTCCACTACAACACTACTCAGGGTTTTTGTTACCTTTGCAACCCACAACCATATCATTTCCACCTCGGCCTGTATGGCCCAGTTATATATTTTCTGTACATTAACCGGTAGTGAGATTTCAATTTTGGCCTCCATGAGCTTTGACCGCTATGTAGCCATCTGTAGACCTTTACATTATCACACAGTCATGAGTCGGAGACTCTGTGGTCTTCTGGCCTCAGCCTGTTGGGGTTTTGGGTTCATAGAGGCTGTTCCTACCGTTGTGTTCATTTCAAGGTTCACTTGTTACATTTCCAAGGAAATTGATCATTACTTTTGTGATTCCATGCCCATCCGGGACATTACATGTAGTGACACTTCATTTTTGGACCTTTACGTTCTCAGTTTTGGCAATTTATACATATTTATTTTATGTTCCCTTACTATAGCCCCCTACATTCCTATTATTAGATGTATATTAAGGATCAGCTCGAGTACTGGCAGACGTAAAGCCTTCTACACGTGTTCCTCACACATCACGGTGGTTGTCCTCTTCTATACTTCTGTCACCTTACAATACATAGTAACAGTTTGCTTGAACAACATGGGCTCCAACAAAATCTTCTCTCTCTTTAACACGGCCGTTGTCCCCATGTTGAACCCCCTGATCTACAGCCTGAAAAATAAAGATATAAAATCTGCTCTTAGACGAAAGTTTAAATTCTTGTAAAAAAAAAAAAAAGTATTTTTGAAATTTTATTTCACTTTACTTTTGAATAGTATGGTCAATGTTGTGATGTATAAGGATGGAGGAGTTTTCTACTAGGTTATCTTATATAAGAACAGATTATTGGAATTCATTATAATAGATTTGTAGATTCTTGTAGGACCAGGAATCACATCACGAGCCCTTAATTTTAATCTCAATGATGTTCTTGAAATTCTCCTTTTTGGGGTTTAATAAATTTTCAATGGTCCAGATATTTCATATTTAGATTCATTTTATAGGTAGAAAAAATTCTGTCCATTACAACTTCTTACATATCAAGGTTCAAAGAGGTTACCCACGGAACACATAGACTATAATGGGGTCCATTGGGTTTCCAACCAACCAATTTCCAACCAAAAAATGCAGAGAGAAAAGTCCTATTTGTAGGATTTTTCTCTCTGCAATTTTCAAGCAGAATGAGGGATGGAATTCCTGATCGGTCCCGCAATGCAGTTGTGACCATAGCCTTACAATACCTGGTTACAATTTCCAACTAAAATCTCTCTTTTTAACACGAGCAGAACAAGGACCAATCCCAAACCTTTACTTTGGAATGGGAAGAATAAGAATCACGCTTCCACAGTAGGATGAAGAAATGAAGACTTTATTGGCAATAGTCAAACAACGCATTTCGGGCTTACTCGCGCCCTTTTTCAAGTGTCAATTGCAGAGGTATTCTTGTAGATAATCCTTTATCTACACTGTTGGCCAAAGTATCGGCACCCCTGCAATTCTGTCAGATAATACTAATTTTCTTCCAGTTAATGATTGCAATCACAAATTCTTTGGTAATATCTTCATTTAATTTGTCTCCAATGGAAAACCATAAAAAGAATTGTCAAAAAGCCAAATTGGATATAATTCTACAGCAAACATATAAAAGGGGGTGAACAAAAGTATTGGCACTGTTTGAAAAATCATGTGATGCTTCTCTAATTTGTGTAATTAACAGCACCTGTTACTTACCTGAGGCACCTAACAGGTGGTGGCAATAACTAAATCACACTTGCAGCCAGTTGATATGGATTAAAGTTGACTCCACCTCTGTCCTGTGTCCTTGTGTGTACCTTATTCTGCTCATATGTATACCTGTATGTATACCTCCGAGTGTTAAGAATCAGCTGCACGCCACTCAGACAGGAACCCCCTGGCAAATTGGTTCCGACGCATCCAAAGGTGTTGTGGTCCTCCACAACCCCACCACCAGGTGACCCTCCCTTATTTCTTCACCTTTTCTGGCTTTACCCACTGAATTATGCAATGGGGCGCTCTGTGTCTTCTCTTTTTCTGTTTTGAGTCTCTTTTGAACACAACTGTTCCCATGTTGAATCCCCTGACCTACAGCATGGAAAATAGAGATGTTAATTCTGCCCTTAAAGGAAAAGTCAATTGTGTGAAATAAAATATTATAATTTTTTAGAATTCCAATTGTTAAGAATAAAGAAATTTTCTCTGAGATCTTGTTGTAAAATAACAGATAATTTGGATTCATTGTGATAAATGTGTTAATCCCATCATGAGCTCCTGTTTTTGGTGATGATAACACTCTAAGGTTCTCTGGGCACATAATTTTCCTGCCAGGGGTTGTTTAAAGGCATTCTACCATTGGTGTCAGTGGTTTTGAGATATAGACATGCCTGGATAGCCTTTAAAAAGTTTTTGGGAAAAAGATAAAGGATTTCCAGCTCAGTTGGAGCTAACAAAACTCTGGATACTGAGCAGTATGCTGGCCGAGCGCCATTTTGTTGTAGCTCGTTTAAAAAGGTCATTCTACTACTACCTACTTTTTTTTTTATTCTCCCTGCCGTTCCATTGTAATCCTGGCTAATTACTTTATGTAAATGAGCTCACAGAGCACCCTGGGAATTCCCCAGGGCCTCCAAGCACCCCCTACATCATACCTTTATTCAATCCCCTCCATTGCTTATGCTCCGTCTGCCCTCCTCCTCCCTGGATGTTGTTCCCGCCAGATCGTGCAGCTGCATTTGAATTCTTGGCATGCGCAGTTCTGGTCCGTACAGAGCAGTACTGCGCGTGTCCGAGCACCATTTTGTTGTAGCTCACTATAGAACTCAGCATACTGCTCAGTATCCAGAGTTTTATAACGAGCTACAACAAAATGGCGCCCGGACAGCGTACTGCTCAGTATCCAGAGTTTTGTTAGCTCTAACTGAGCTGGAAACCCTTTATCTTTTTCTCACAAACTTTACTTCACCCATAAATCCACTTAAACACTTGGCTGTAGTCCTGCTATCATCAGTAAGAGATGAGCTCATGCCACCGTCTGCCCCTTCACCCAACTTATTCTTCCTTTCCCCTGTTTTATATATGTTTCATTCATAGTGACAGGCGACCTATCATAATAGTTAGTGCTGCCACCATGAGGAAACTCATTGCAGATGTCGTCCTTGGTAGGATTAGAACCCAGGACTCAAATTCACTATCCTGGATCTTTGTTACGCCATTCATTTCTACTACAGCGCCAACAACTACCTACAACAACCCCCTGAAAGACGTTTCATTCATTTGTCCTAATAAAGAGTTGTATATGGAGGGGCTATTGTGATGAGATTGGAAAATCCCTTTAAGGGTTAAGGCGGTGTTTCAATACGTTGTAAATGTTTCAAGAATTTCTAAAAATAAATAACAGTAATAATTTATTAAATTTATTTTTTCTATTTTGGCTTTTTTGTTCTTCTCTTCACCGACTTGTTCAGGCCCCACAAGATTTCATCCCACTGGGTCAGGACATGTATAAGTGCCGGTGTCCTGTGTGCAGCATCGAAGCTCCTGCCATCAATGTTATACCAGGTATGACTCCCGTATATTGTCTTCTATTAATCTTATTGACTTTATGTTGTAATTTATTTTCAGATATTGAATTTATTGTATCGTCCTGTATAATATTATATCAGGTAATGGCTACATTGTATCATCCTGTATAATATTATATCAGGTAATGGCTACATTGTATCATCCTGTATAATATTATATCAGGTAATGGCTACATTGTATCATCCTGTATAATATTATATCAGGTAATGACTACATTGTATCGTCCTGTGTAATATTATATCAGGTAATGACTACATTGTATCGTCCTGTATAATATTATATCAGGTAATGGCTACATTGTATCGTCCTGTATAATATTATATATCAGGTAATGGCTACATTGTATCGTCCTGTATAATATTCTATCAGGTAATGGCTACATTGTATCGTCCTGTATAATATTATATCAGGTAATGGCTACATTGTATCGTCCTGTATAATATTATATATCAGGTAATGACTACATTGTATCGTCCTGTATAATATTCTGTCAGGTAATAGCTACATTTTATCGTCCTGTATAATATTATATCAGGTAATGGCTACATTGTATCTTCCTGTATAATATTATATCAGGTAATGGCTACATTGTATCGTCCTGCATAATATTATATCAGGTATTGGCTACATTGTATCGTCCTGTATAATATTATATATCGGGTAATGGCTACATTGTATTGTCCTGTATAATATTATATCAGGTAATGGCTAGAGATGAGCGAACAGTGTTCTATCGAACTCATGTTCGATCGGATATTAGGCTGTTCGGCATGTTCGAATCGAATCGAACACCGCGTGGTAAAGTGCGCCATTACTCGATTCCCCTCCCACCTTCCCTGGCGCCTTTTTTGCTCCAATAACAGCGCAGGGTAGGTGGGACAGGAACTACGACACCGGTGACGTTGAAAAAAGTAGGCAAAACCCATTGGCTGCCGAAAACATGTGACCTCTAATTTAAAAGAACAGCGCCGCCCAGGTTCGCGTCATTCTGAGCTTGCAATTCACCGGGGACGGAGGTTTCCGTCCAGCTAGCTAGGGCTTAGATTCTGGGTAGGCAGGGACAGGCTAGGATAGGAAGGAGAAGACAACCACAACAGCTCTTATAAGAGCTAAATTCCAGGGAGAAGCTTGTCAGTGTAACGTGGCACTGACGGGCTCAATCGCCGCAACCCAGCTTTCCCAGGATCCTGAATGGAACACACTGACAGTGTATTCCCGTATACCCCATATATACACCCCAAATCCCCGTTCCAACGGTGTGCCCCCCCACCTTCACCTCAGAAATACCCTGCAAGTCCCCTAGCAATAGAATTGGGGCTATATACACCCACAATTTTTACTACTGGTATACAGTGCCATTGTCTGACTGGGAATTCAAAGAATATATTGGGAATACAAATACCCTCATTTCTTGCTACTGCCATATAGTGCCAGTGTCTGACTGGTAATTCAAAGAATATATTGGGGTTACGTGCACCCACAATTTTTACTACTGGTATACAGTGCCATTGTCTGACTGGGAATTCAAAGAATATATTGGGAATACAAATACCCTCATTTCTTGCTACTGCCATATAGTGCCAGTGTCTGACTGGGAATTCAAAGAATATATTGGGGTTACGTGCACCCACAATTTTTACTACTGGTATATAGTGCCATTGTCTGACTGGTAATTCAAAGAATATATTGGGGTTACGTGCACCCACAATTTTTACTACTGGTATACAGTGCCATTGTCTGACTGGGAATTCAAAGAATATATTGGGAATACAAATACCCTCATTTCTTGCTACTGCCATATAGTGCCAGTGTCTGACTGGGAATTCAAAGAATATATTGGGGTTACGTGCACCCACAATTTTTACTACTGGTATACAGTGCCATTGTCTGACTGGGAATTCAAAGAATATATTGGGAATACAAATACCCTCATTTCTTGCTACTGCCATATAGTGCCAGTGTCTGACTGGTAATTCAAAGAATATATTGGGGTTACGTGCACCCACAATTTTTACTACTGGTATACAGTGCCATTGTCTGACTGGGAATTCAAAGAATATATTGGGAATACAAATACCCTCATTTCTTGCTACTGCCATATAGTGCCAGTGTCTGACTGGGAATTCAAAGAATATATTGGGGTTATAAATACCCTCATTTCTTGCTACTGCCATATAGTGCCAGTGTCTGACTGGGAATTCAAAGAATATATTGGGGTTACGTGCACCCACAATTTTTACTACTGGTATACAGTGCCAATTTCTAACTAGGAATTCAAAATGCGCAAGGCTCCCGGAAAGGGACGTGGACGAGGCCGTGGGCGAGGTCGGGGGAATGGTTCTGGGGAGCAAGGTAGCAGTGAAGCCACAGGGCGTCCCGTGCCTACTCCTGTGGGGCAGCAAGCATTGCGCCACTCCACAGTGCCAGGGTTGCTTGCCACATTAACTAAACTGCAGGGTACAAACCTTAGTAGGCCCGAGAACCAGGAACAGGTCTTGCAATGGCTGTCAGAGAACGCTTACAGCACATTGTCCAGCAGCCAGTCAGACTCTGCCTCCTCTCCTCCTATTACCCAACAGTCTTGTCTTCCTTCCTCCCAAAATTCCGAAGCTTTACAGAACAATAACCCAAACTGTCCCTGCTCCCCAGAGCTGTTCTCCGCTCCTTTCATTGTCCCTCAACCTGCCTCTCCACGTCACGATTCCACGAACCTAACAGAGGAGCATCTGTGTCCAGATGCTCAAACACTAGAGTCTCCTCCATCTCCGTTCGATTTGGTGGTGGATGACCAGCAACCCACCCTCATCGACGATGATGTGACGCAGTTGCCGTCAGGGCATCCAGTTGACCGGCGCATTGTGCGGGAGGAGGAGATGAGACAGGAGTTGGAAGAGGAAGTGGTGGATGATGAGGACACTGACCCGACCTGGACAGGGGGGATGTCAAGCGGGGAAAGTAGTGTGGATGTTGAGGCAGGTGCAGCACCAAAAAGGGTAGCTAGAGGCAGAGGCAGAGGTCAGCAGCTTAGGCGAAGCCAGGCCACACCCGGAATCTCCCAAGATGTTCCAGTTCGTACCCAGCCCCGAAAAACTCCCACCTCGAGGGCACATTTCTCGAAGGTGTGGAGTTTTTTCAAGGAATGCGCCGAGGACAGATATAGTGTTGTCTGCACAATTTGCCTCTCGAAATTGATTAGGGGCTCTGAGAAGAGCAACCTGTCCACCACTTCAATGCGCCGTCATTTGGAATCCAAGCACTGGAATCAGTGGCAGGCAGCAACGGCAGGACAAAGGCCGCCTGCCGTTCACGCCACTGCCACTGCCTCTGCCACTGCCTCTGCCTCTGCCACTGCCACTGCTGACTGTGCTGGCGATGCACTCCAGAGGACGAGCCAGGACACCACTTCATCTGCCTCCGCCACTTTGTTGACTTCTACCTCATCCTCCCCTGGTCCTGTCTTATCTCCTTCTCCTGCACCATCAAAGGCACCATCAGGCGTTTCTTTACAACAACCCACCATCTCTCAGACATTGGAGCGGCGGCAGAAATACACTGCTAACCACCCACACGCGCAAGCCTTGAACGCCAACATCGCTAAACTGCTGGCCCAGGAGATGTTGGCGTTCCGGCTTGTTGAAACTCCCGCCTTCCTGGACCTGATGGCAACTGCGGCACCTCGCTATGCCGTCCCTAGCCGTCACTACTTCTCCCGGTGTGCCGTCCCCGCCTTGCACCAGCACGTGTCACTCAACATCAGGCGGGCCCTTAGTTCCGCGCTTTGCACAAAGGTCCACTTGACCACCGACGCGTGGACAAGTGCATGCGGACAGGGACGCTACATTTCACTGACGGCACACTGGGTGAATGTAGTTGAGGCTGGGACTGCTTCCCAAACTGGCCCGGTGTACCTCGTCTCCCCGCCTAACATTCCTGGCAGGGACACGAGAAGAACACCCCCCTCCTCCTCCTCCTCTACCGCCTCCTCCTCCGCCACCGCCTCCTCCTCCGCCACCGCCTCCTCCTCCGCTGTTAGATTGACCCCAGCTACGAGTTGGAAACGTTGCAGCACTGGCGTTGGTAGACGTCAGCAGGCTGTGCTGAAGCTGATCAGCTTGGGGGACAGACAGCACACTGCCTCCGAGGTGAGGGATGCCCTCCTCGATGAGACGGCAATATGGTTTGAGCTGCTGCACCTGGGCCCAGGCATGGTCGTTTGTGATAACGGCCGGAACCTGGTAGCAGCTCTGGAGCTTGCCGGACTCCAACATGTTCCATGCCTGGCCCACGTCTTCAACCTAGTGGTGCAACGTTTCCTAAAGAGCTACCCCAATGTTCCAGAGCTACTGGTGAAAGTGCGGCGCATGTGCGCCCACTTTTGCAAGTCGACAGTAGCCGCTGCTAGCTTAAAATCTCTCCAGCAACGCCTGCATGTGCCACAACACCGGCTTTTGTGCGACGTCCCCACACGCTGGAACTCAACGTTTCAGATGTTGAATAGAGTGGTTGAGCAGCAGAGACCTTTGATGGAATACCAGCTACAAAACCCTAGGGTGCCACAAAGTCAGCTGCCTCAGTTTCACATCCATGAGTGGCCATGGATGAGAGACCTTTGTGACATCCTACGGGTCTTTGAGGAGTCCACAAGGAGGGTGAGCTCTGAGGATGCGATGGTGAGCCTTACAATCCCGCTCTTGTGTGTTCTGAGAGAATCCCTGATTGACATCAGGGATAACTCAGATCACACAGAGGAGTTAGGGATAGCATCCGATCCGTCACAGCTGGAGAGTAGGTCCACACATCTGTCCGCTTCACTGCATTTAATGGAGGAGGAGGAGGAGGAGGAGGAGGAAGAAGAGTTGTCCGATGATGTGATGGTGATACAGGAGGCTTCCGGGCAACTTCGAATCGTCCCATTGTTGCAGCGCGGATGGGTAGACATGGAGGATGAGGAGGAAATGGAGATTGAACTTTCCGGTGGGGCCAGAGGAGTCATGCCAACTAACACTGTGGCAGACATGGCTGAGTTCATGTTGGGGTGCTTTACAACCGACAAGCGTATTGTCAAAATCATGGAGGACAACCAGTACTGGATCTTTGCTATCCTTGACCCCCGGTATAAAAACAACATCTCGTCTTTTATTCCGGTAGAGGGGAGGGCCAATCGCATCAATGCTTGCCACAGGCAATTGGTGCAGAATATGATGGAGATGTTTCCAGCATGTGACGTTGGCGGCAGGGAGGGCAGTTCCTCCAGTAGGCAACCAAGTTCTCACCGGTCCACACAAACGAGGGGCACACTGTCTAAGGTCTGGGACACCTTGATGGCACCCCCTCGCCAAAGTGCCGCCACGGAGGGTCCTAGTGTCACCAGGCGTGAGAAGTATAGGCGCATGTTGCGGGAATACCTTTCCGACCACAGCCCTGTCCTCTCCGACCCCTCTGCGCCCTACACGTATTGGGTGTCGAAGTTGGACCTGTGGCTTGAACTTGCCCTATATGCCTTGGAGGTGCTGTCCTGTCCTGCCGCCAGCGTCCTATCTGAGAGGGTGTTCAGTGCAGCCGGTGGCATCATCACTGACAAGCGCACCCGTCTGTCAGCTGAGAGTGCCGACCGGCTCACTTTGATAAAAATGAACCACCACTGGATAGAGCCTTCATTTTTGTGCCCACCTGTGTAAAGCACCCCAACATGAAACTCCATGTCTGTACTCAACCTCTCCAATTCCTCCGCATCCTCATACTCATCCACCATAAGCGTTGCACAATTCTGCTAATACTAGGCTCCCTCCAACATGATTTCCCCCAACTCTGCTGGTTAGAGGCTCCCTCCACCCTGATTTCCACCAACTCTGCTGGTTAGAGGCTCCCTCCACCCTGCTTTCCCACAACTCTGCTGGTTAGAGGCTCCCTCCACCATGAATTTGCCCAAACTGGGCTGTTTAGAGGCTCCCTCCACCATGAATTGGTCCAAACTGGGTTTTTTAGAGGCTCCCTCCACCATGAATTGGTACAAACTGGGCTGTTTAGAGGCTCCCTCCACCATGAATTTGCCCAAACTGGGCTGTTTAGCGGCTCCCTCCACCATTAATTGGTCCAAACTGGGCTGGTTAGAGGCTCCCTCCACCATGAATTTGCCCAAACTGGGCTGTTTAGAGGCTCCCTCCACCATGAATTTGCCCAAACTGGGCTGGTTAGAGGCTCCCTCCACCATGAATTGGTCCAAACTGGGTTTTTTAGAGGCTCCCTCCACCATGAATTTGCCCAAACTGGGCTGTTTAGAGGCTCCCTCCACCATGAATTGGTCCAAACTGGGCTGTTTAGAGGCTCCCTCCACCATTAATTGGTCCAAACTGGGCTGGTTAGAGGCTCCCTCCACCATGAATTTCCCAAAACTTGGCTGTTTAGAGGCTCCCTCCACCATTAATTGGTCCAAACAGGGCTGGTTAGAGGCTCCCTCCACCATGAATTTGCCCAAACTGGGCTGTTTAGAGGCTCCCTCCACCATGAATTGGTCCAAACTGGGTTTTTTAGAGGCTCCCTCCACCATGAATTGGTCCAAACTGGGCTGTTTAGAGGCTCCCTCCACCATGAATTTGCCCAAACTGGGCTGTTTAGCGGCTCCCTCCACCATTAATTGGTCCAAACTGGGCTGGTTAGAGGCTCCCTCCACCATGAATTTGCCCAAACTGGGCTGTTTAGAGGCTCCCTCCACCATGAATTTGCCCAAACTGGGCTGGTTAGAGGCTCCCTCCACCATGAATTGGTCCAAACTGGGGTTTTTAGAGGCTCCCTCCACCATGAATTGGTCCAAACTTGGCTGTTTAGAGGCTCCCTCCACCATGAATTGGTCCAAACTGGGGTGGTTAGAGGCTCCCTCCACCATTAATTGGTCCAAACTGGGCTGGTTAGAGGCTCCCTCCACCATTAATTGGTCCAAACTGGGCTGGTTAGAGGCTCCCTCCACCATGAATTGGTCCAAACTGGGGTTTTTAGAGGCTCCCTCCACCATGAATTGGTCCAAACTTGGCTGTTTAGAGGCTCCCTCCACCATTAATTGGTCCAAACTGGGCTGGTTAGAGGCTCCCTCCACCATGAATTGGTCCAAACTGGGTTTTTTAGAGGCTCCCTCCACCATGAATTGGTCCAAACTGGGGTTTTTAGAGGCTCCCTCCACCATGAATTGGTCCAAACTGGGCTGTTTAGCGGCTCCCTCCACCATTAATTGGTCCAAACTGGGCTGGTTAGAGGCTCCCTCCACCATGAATTTGCCCAAACTGGGCTGTTTAGAGGCTCCCTCCACCATGAATTTGCCCAAACTGGGCTGGTTAGAGGCTCCCTCCACCATGAATTGGTCCAAACTGGGTTTTTTAGAGGCTCCCTCCACCATGAATTTGCCCAAACTGGGCTGGTTAGAGGCTCCCTCCACCATGAATTGGTCCAAACTGGGCTGTTTAGAGGCTCCCTCCACCATGAATTTGCCCAAACTGGGCTGGTTAGAGGCTCCCTCCACCATGAATTGGTCCAAACTGGGGTTTTTAGAGGCTCCCTCCACCATGAATTGGTCCAAACTTGGCTGTTTAGAGGCTCCCTCCACCATTAATTGGTCCAAACTGGGCTGGTTAGAGGCTCCCTCCACCATGAATCGGTCCAAACTGGGTTTTTTAGAGGCTCCCTCCACCATGAATTGGTCCAAACTGGGGTTTTTAGAGGCTCCCTCCACCATGAATTGGTCCAAACTGGGCTGTTTAGCGGCTCCCTCCACCATTAATTGGTCCAAACTGGGCTGGTTAGAGGCTCCCTCCACCATGAATGTGCCCAAACTGGGCTGTTTAGAGGCTCCCTCCACCATGAATTTGCCCAAACTGGGCTGGTTAGAGGCTCCCTCCACCATGAATTGGTCCAAACTGGGGTTTTTAAAGGCTCCCTCCACCATGAATTGGTCCAAACTTGGCTGTTTAGAGGCTCCCTCCACCATTAATTGGTCCAAACTGGGCTGGTTAGAGGCTCCCTCCACCATGAATTTGCCCAAACTGGGCTGTTTAGAGGCTCCCTCCACCATGAATTGGTCCAAACTGGGCTGGTTAGAGGCTCCCTCCACCATGAATTTCCCAAAACTTGGCTGTTTAGAGGCTCCCTCCACCATGAATTGGTCCAAACTGGGCTGGTTAGAGGCTCCCTCCACCATGAATTTGCCCAAACTGGGCTGTTTAGAGGCTCCCTCCACCATGAATTGGTCGAAACTGGGTTTTTTAGAGGCTCCCTCCACCATGAATTGGTCCAAACTGGGCTGTTTAGAGGCTCCCTCCACCATGAATTTGCCCAAACTGGGCTGGTTAGAGGCTCCCTCCACCATGAATTGGTCCAAACTGGGCTGGTTAGAGGCTCCCTCCACCATGAATTTGCCCAAACTGGGCTGTTTAGAGGCTCCCTCCACCATGAATTGGTCCAAACTGGGTTTTTTAGAGGCTCCCTCCACCATGAATTGGTCCAAACTGGGCTGTTTAGAGGCTCCCTCCACCATGAATTTGCCCAAACTGGGCTGGTTAGAGGCTCCCTCCACCATTAATTGGTCCAAACTGGGCTGGTTAGAGGCTCCCTCCACCATGAATTTGCCCAAACTGGGCTGTTTAGAGGCTCCCTCCACCATGAATTTGCCCAAACTGGGCTGTTTAGAGGCTCCCTCCACCATGAATTTGCCCAAACTGGGCTGGTTAGAGGCTCCCTCCACCATGAATTGGTCCAAACTGGGGTTTTTAGAGGCTCCCTCCACCATGAATTGGTCCAAACTTGGCTGTTTAGAGGCTCCCTCCACCATTAATTGGTCCAAACTGGGCTGGTTAGAGGCTCCCTCCACCATGAATCGGTCCAAACTGGGTTTTTTAGAGGCTCCCTCCACCATGAATTGGTCCAAACTGGGGTTTTTAGAGGCTCCCTCCACCATGAATTGGTCCAAACTGAGCTGTTTAGCGGCTCCCTCCACCATTAATTGGTCCAAACTGGGCTGGTTAGAGGCTCCCTCCACCATGAATGTGCCCAAACTGGGCTGTTTAGAGGCTCCCTCCACCATGAATTTGCCCAAACTGGGCTGTTTAGAGGCTCCCTCCACCATGAATTGGTCCAAACTGGGGTTTTTAGAGGCTCCCTCCACCATGAATTGGTCCAAACTTGGCTGTTTAGAGGCTCCCTCCACCATTAATTGGTCCAAACTGGGCTGGTTAGAGGCTCCCTCCACCATGAATTTGCCCAAACTGGGCTGGTTAGAGGCTCCCTCCACCATGAATTGGTCCAAACTGGGGTTTTTAGAGGCTCCCTCCACCATGAATTGGTCCAAACTTGGCTGTTTAGAGGCTCCCTCCACCATTAATTGGTCCAAACTGGGCTGGTTAGAGGCTCCCTCCACCATGAATTGTTCCAAACTGTGTTTTTTAGAGGCTCCCTCCACCATGAATTTGCCCAAACTGGGCTGTTTAGAGGCTCCCTCCACCATGAATTGGTCCAAACTGGGCTGGTTAGAGGCTCCCTCCACCATGAATTTGCCCAAACTGGGCTGTTTAGAGGCTCCCTCCACCATGAATTGGTCCAAACTGGGTTTTTTAGAGGCTCCCTCCACCATGAATTGGTCCAAACTGGGCTGTTTAGAGGCTCCCTCCACCATGAATTTGCCCAAACTGGGCTGGTTAGAGGCTCCCTCCACCATGAATTGGTCCAAACTGGGCTGGTTAGAGGCTCCCTCCACCATGAATTTGCCCAAACTGGGCTGTTTAGAGGCTCCCTCCACCATGAATTGGTCCAAACTGGGTTTTTTAGAGGCTCCCTCCACCATGAATTGGTCCAAACTGGGCTGTTTAGAGGCTCCCTCCACCATGAATTTGCCCAAACTGGGCTGGTTAGAGGCTCCCTCCACCATTAATTGGTCCAAACTGGGCTGGTTAGAGGCTCCCTCCACCATGAATTTGCCCAAACTGGGCTGTTTAGAGGCTCCCTCCACCATGAATTTGCCCAAACTGGGCTGTTTAGAGGCTCCCTCCACCATGAATTTGCCCAAACTGGGCTGGTTAGAGGCTCCCTCCACCATGAATTGGTCCAAACTGGGTTTTTTAGAGGCTCCCTCCACCATGAATTTGCCCAAACTGGGCTGGTTAGAGGCTCCCTCCACCATGAATTGGTCCAAACTGGGTTTTTTAGAGGCTCCCTCCACCATGAATTTGCCCAAACTGGGCTGGTTAGAGGCTCCCTCCACCATGAATTGGTCCAAACTGGGTTTTTTAGAGGCTCCCTCCACCATGAATTTGCCCACACTGGGCTGGTTAGAGGCTCCCTCCACCATGAATTGGTCCAAACTGGGGTTTTTAGAGGCTCCCTCCACCATGAATTTGCCCAAACTGGGGTGTTTAGAGGCTCCCTCCACCATGAATTTGCCCAAACTCTGCTGGTTAGAGGCTCAATCCACCCTGATTTTCAAAACAAATGTTGGTGCCAACCTCAACTTACTACAAGGGCCAAATTCACTGCTGGTGACAAGCTCTCCTCACTGCAAGTGCCAAATACACATGTTTCAAGGTGTTTTCCTACTGTCAGAGAGGTGGTATTGAGTGTGTAAAGTGTGTAGTTGTTAGGCTGTGATGTTGGGGTAATAGAGGGTCTTTGGTGTGTTAGATGCCCCCAGACATGCTTCCCCTGCTGTCCCAGTGTCATTCCAGGGTGTTGGTATCATTTCCTGGGGTGTCATAGTGGACTTGGTGACCCTCCAGACACGGATTTGGGTTTCCCCCTTAACGAGTATCTGTTCCCCATAGACTATAATGGGGTTCGAAACCCGTTCGAACACACGAACATTGAGCGGCTGTTCGAATCGAATTTCGAACCTCGAACATTTTAGTGTTCGCTCATCTCTAGTAATGGCTACATTTTATCGTCCTGTATAATAATATATCAGGTAATGGCTACATTTTATTGTCCTGTATAATAATATATCAGGTAATGACTACATTGTATCCTCCTGTATAATATTATATCAGGTAATAGCTACATTGTATCGTCCTGTATAATATTATATCAGGAAATGGCTACATTGTATTATCCTGTATAATATTATATATCGGGTAATGGCTACATTGTATCGTCCAGTATAATATTATATCAGGTAATGGCTACATTGTATCGTCCTGTATAATATTATATATCAGGTAATGGCTACATTGTATCGTCCTGTATAATATTATATCAGGTAATGGCTACATTTTATCGTCCTGTATAATATTATATCAGGAAATGGCTACATTGTATTATCCTGTATAATATTATATATCGGGTAATGGCTACATTGTATCGTCCTGTATAATATTATATCAGGTAATGGCTACATTGTATCGTCCTGTATAATATTATATCAGGTAATGGCTACATTGTATTATCCTGTATAATATTATATCAGGAAATGGCTACATTGTATCCTCCTGTATAATATTATATCAGGTAATGGCTACATTGTATCGTCCTGTATAATATTATATCAGGTAATGGCTACATTTTATCGTCCTGTATAATATTATATCAGGTAATGGCTACATTGTATCGTCCTGTATAATATTATATCAGGAAATGGCTACATTGTATTATCCAGTATAATATTATATATCGGGTAATGGCTACATTGTATCGTCCAGTATAATATTATATCAGGTAATGGCTACATTGTATCGTCCTGTATAATATTATATCAGGTAATGGCTACATTGTATCGTCCTTTATAATATTATATCAGGTAATGGCTACATTATATCCTCCTGTATAATATTATATCAGGTAATGGCTACATTGTATCGTCCTGTATAATATTATATCAGGTAATGACTACATTGTATCGTCCTTTATAATATTATATCAGGTAATGGCTACATTGTATCATCCTGTATAATATTATATCAGGTAATGGCTACATTGTATCGTCCTGTATAATATTATATATCAGGTAATGGCTACATTGTATCGTCCTGTATAATATTATATCAGGTAATGGCTACATTTTATCGTCCTGTATAATAATATATCAGGTAATGACTACATTGTATCCTCCTGTATAATATTATATCAGGTAATAGCTACATTGTATCGTCCTGTATAATATTATATCAGGAAATGGCTACATTGTATTATCCTGTATAATATTATATATCGGGTAATGGCTACATTGTATCGTCCAGTATAATATTATATCAGGTAATGGCTACATTGTATCGTCCTGTATAATATTATATATCAGGTAATGGCTACATTGTATCGTCCTGTATAATATTATATCAGGTAATGGCTACATTTTATCGTCCTGTATAATATTATATCAGGAAATGGCTACATTGTATTATCCTGTATAATATTATATATCGGGTAATGGCTACATTGTATCGTCCTGTATAATATTATATCAGGTAATGGCTACATTGTATCGTCCTGTATAATATTATATCAGGTAATGGCTACATTGTATTATCCTGTATAATATTATATCAGGAAATGGCTACATTGTATCCTCCTGTATAATATTATATCAGGTAATGGCTACATTGTATCGTCCTGTATAATATTATATCAGGTAATGGCTACATTTTATCGTCCTGTATAATATTATATCAGGTAATGGCTACATTGTATCGTCCTGTATAATATTATATCAGGAAATGGCTACATTGTATTATCCAGTATAATATTATATATCGGGTAATGGCTACATTGTATCGTCCAGTATAATATTATATCAGGTAATGGCTACATTGTATCGTCCTGTATAATATTATATCAGGTAATGGCTACATTGTATCGTCCTTTATAATATTATATCAGGTAATGGCTACATTATATCCTCCTGTATAATATTATATCAGGTAATGGCTACATTGTATCGTCCTGTATAATATTATATCAGGTAATGACTACATTGTATCGTCCTTTATAATATTATATCAGGTAATGGCTACATTGTATCATCCTGTATAATATTATATCAGGTAATGGCTACATTGTATCGTCCTGTATAATATTATATATCAGGTAATGACTACATTTTATCGTCCTGTATAATATTATATCAGGTAATGGCTACATTGTATCGTCCTGTATAATATTACATCAGCTAATGGCTATATTGTATCGTCCTGTATAATATTATATCAGGTAATGGCTACATTGTATCGTCCTGTATAATATTATATCAGGCAATGGCTACATTGTATCGTCCTGTGTAATATTATATCAGGTAATGGCTACATTGTATCGTCCTGTATAATATTATATCAGCTAATGGCTATATTGTATCGTCCTGTATAATATTATATCAGGTAATGGCTACATTGTATCGTCCTGTATAATATTATATCAGGCAATGGCTACATTGTATCGTCCTGTATAATATTATATCAGGTAATGGCTTCATTGTATCGTCCTGTATAATATTGTATCAGGTAATGGCTACATTGTATCATCCTGTATAATATTATATCAGGTAATGACTACATTGTATCCTCCTGTATAATATTATATCAGGTAATGGCTACATTGTATCATCCTGTATAATATAATATCAGGCAATGGCTACATTGTATCCTCCTGTATAATATTATATATATATATATATATATATATATATATATATATATATATATATATATATATATATATATGGTAATGGCTACATTGTATCGTTCTGTATAATATTATATATATATCAGGTAATGGCTACATTGTATCTTCCTGTATAATATTACTAGCTGGTACCCGCGACTTCGTCTGCGGTGATTGTAGTAGTGGGTATATACAGGCGAGGGTAAGATTTTCGTACTGTGTATAAGGTACGGGATATGAAATGTAAGTTTGTATCTTGTTTTTGCTGTAATTCAGAGAATATGTGAGACTTTTGTGTTGCAGTTACTTTGTATTTGAGCTGCTATATATACGGTGTGTGAGAAACTTTACATAGTGACTTTGGGACAGAAGTATTTGAAGTTAACCCTTTCCCGCCGATGGCATTTTTTGATTTTCGTTTTTGACTCCCTTCCTTCTAAACCCCATAACTTTTTTATTTCTCCGCTCCCAGAGCCATATGAGGTCTTAATTTTTCCTGGGACAAATTTTTCTTCATGATGCCGCCATTATTTATTCTATATAATGTACTGGGAAGCAGGGAAAAAATTAAGAATGGGGTGGATTTGAAGAAAAAATGCATTTATGCGACTTTCTTACGGGCTTTGGTTTTACGGTGTTCACTGTGCAACCAAAATGACCTGTCCCCTGTATTCTGTGTTTCGTTACGATTCCGGGGATACCAAATTTATATGGTTTTATTTACATTTTGACCCCTTAAAAAAAATCCAAAACTGTGTTAAAAAATTATTTTTTGAAAAATTGCCATATTCTGACAGCCGTAACTTTTTTATACATAAGTGTACGGGGATGTATAGGGCGTCTTTTTTTGCGGGAATGGGTGTACTTTGTATTTCTACCATTTTCGGGAAATGTTATTACTTTGATCACTTTTTATTCAAATTTTTAGTAGAATCAAAACAGTGAAAAAATGGCGGTTTGGCACTTTTGACCATTTTTCCCGCTACAGCGTTTACCAAACAGGAAAATTATTTATATAGCTTTGTAGAGCGGGCGATCTCGGACGTGGGGATACCTATTATGTATGTGTTTCACAGTTTTTAACTACTTTTATATGTGTTCTAGGGAAAGGGGGGTGATTTGAATTTTTTATCCTTTTTATTTATTTATGTTTTTTTTTTTTTTACTTTTTTTAAACTTGTTTTTTTGCATTTATTAGACCGCCTAGGGGTATTGACATGGGTGGGCGGTGTCGTGGATTGTCAGAGTGGTGGGGGTCGGCAAACATGGCTGCTCCGGAGCGTTAAAGAGAGCCTCCTGGAGTATCGTTAAGGTGAGGGGCAAAGTGGTAAAGTATATGTGTATGTGATTGTGTGGGGTTAGGGGCGAGGCTGCAGAGGGCAATAGGAATTTTGTGGCTTGCTATGGTCCAAAGTGTGTGAGATTGCAGAGATGGTGGTGTGAGTTTGGGTTTTGTGGGGGTCCTGGCACAAACATATGTGCGCTATTGTGACGAAAAGTAGCCTATTGTTTAATCGAGTGTAATGACTATGTTTGTGGAAAATTTCAGCCAAATCAGTGGAGCGGTTTTTCCGTGATTGAGGAACAAACATCCGAACATGCAAACATCCAAACACACAAACCCACAAACCCACAAACTCACAAACTTTCACATTTATAATATTAATAGGATATCAGGTAATGAGTACATTGTATCGTCCTGTATAATATTATATCAGGTAATGGCTACATTGTATCGTCCTGTATAATATTATATATCAGGTAATGACTACATTGTATCGTCCTGTGTAATATTATATCAGGTAATGACTACATTGTATCGTCCTGTATAATATTATATCAGGTAATGGCTACATTGTATCGTCCTGTATAATATTATATCAGGTAATGACTACATTGTATCCTCCTGTATAATATTATATCAGGTAATGACTACATTGTATCGTCCTGTATAATATTATATCAGGTAATGGCTACATTGTATCCTCCTGTATAATATTATATCAGGTAATGACTACATTGTATCCTCCTGTATAATATTATATATCAGGTAATGACTACATTGTATCGTCCTGTATAATATTATATAGCAGGTAATGACTACATTGTATCGTCCTGTATAATATTATATCAGGTAATGGCTACATTGTATCGTCCTGTATAATATTATATCAGGTAATGGCTACATTGTATCCTCCTGTATAATATTATATATCAGGTAATGACTACATTGTATCGTCCTGTATAATATTAGATCAGGTAATGACTACATTGTATCGTCCTGTATAATATTATATATCAGGTAATGACTACATTGTATCATCCTGTATAATATTATATATCAGGTAATGGCTACATTGTATCGTCCTGTATAATATTATATCAGGTAATGACTACATTGTATCCTCCTGTATAATATTATATCAGGTAATGACTACATTGTATCGTCTTGTATAATATTATATATCAGGTAATGACTACATTGTATCGTCCTGTATAATATTATATCAGGTATTGGCTACATTGTATCATCCTGTATAATATTATATATCAGGTAATGGCTACATTGTATCGTCCTGTATAATATTATATATCAGGTAATGGCTACATTGTATCGTCCTGTATAATATTATATCAGGTAATGGCTACATTGTATCGTCCTGTATAATATTATATCAGGTAATGGCTACATTGTATCGTCCTGTATAATATTATATATCAGGTAATGGCTACATTGTATCGTCCTGTATAATATTATATCAGGTAATGGCTACATTGTATCGTCCTGTATAATATTATATCAGGTAATGACTACATTGTATCGTCCTGTATAATATTATATCAGGTAATGACTACATTGTATCCTCCTGTATAATATTATATCAGGTAATGACTACATTGTATCGTCCTGTATAATATTATATATCAGGTAATGACTACATTGTATCGTCCTGTGTAATATTATATCAGGTATTGGCTACATTGTATCGTCCTGTATAATATTATATCAGGTAATGGCTACATTGTATCGTCCTGTATAATATTATATCAGGTAATGGCTACATTGTATCGTCCTGTATAATATTATATCAGGTAATGGCTACATTGTATCGTCCTGTATAATATTATATCAGGTAATGGCTACATTGTATCGTCCTGTATAATATTATATATCAGGTAATGACTACATTGTATCGTCCTGTATAATATTATATCAGGTATTGGCTACATTGTATCGTCCTGTATAATATTATATCAGGTAATGGCTACATTGTATCGTCCTGTATAATATTATATCAGGTAATGGCTACATTGTATCGTCCTGTATAATATTATATCAGGTAATGGCTACATTGTATCGTCCTGTATAATATTATATCAGGTAATGACTACATTGTATCGTCCTGTATAATATTATATATCAGGTAATGACTACATTGTATCGTCCTGTATAATATTATATCAGGTAATGGCTACATTGTATCGTCCTGTATAATATTATATCAGGTAATGGCTACATTGTATCGTCCTGTATAATATTATATCAGGTAATGGCTACATTGTATCGTCCTGTATAATATTATATCAGGTAATGGCTACATTGTATCGTCCTGTATAATATTATATCAGGTAATGGCTACATTGTATCGTCCTGTATAATATTATATCAGGTAATGGCTACATTGTATCGTCCTGTATAATATTATATCAGGTAATGGCTACATTGTATCGTCCTGTATAATATTATATCAGGTAATGGCTACATTGTATCGTCCTGTATAATATTATATATCAGGTAATGACTACATTGTATCGTCCTGTATAATATTATATCAGGTAATGGCTACATTGTATTGTCCTGCAGTTGTCATGTTATGTAATGTGATCATGTAAATGTGCAGTCAGCTGTGCATTGAATTACATATTTTTTGTCTGTATTATAGTAGTACCATTCTCATTATGACAACCTCAACTTTTGATTTTGGGCTTTCAGCCTTGAGCATTTTTTAGCACCACATTTCAAGAGTGATAAATCTATGGGTTTGTATTAAATTTTTGCACAATAAAACACATTACATGGGGAGTCCCTTTTGCGTCCCAACTTTTTTTTCCAAATAATGTGGCCAAGTCAGGGCTTGTTTTTCCCAAATAGTTTGTAGTTTTAATTTAAAATTATTTTAGGGCAAAATAATTTATTGATTATTTTTGATTTTTGGAGAGGGAAACGCAGAAAGCCATAGCAATGTTAGGTCTTTTTTTTGTTTTTCTTTTAGTTCCGCAGCAGAACCAAATATGTATTTATTTAGGGTCAAGTCTTCAAGTGAAACACCTAAAGAAAAATATTTAACATTTTTATAAAGAGGTGTCTTTTTAAAATCATTTAACTTTATGTTTATGTATTTATTTAATTTTTTCCATCTAGAGACTTGACACAACCATTGCTTTCTTTGATCCCTTCTATAATGATTTGGTATATTTGGTACTTCACACCCTCTATTGTCTCTGGTTTGGCTTATAGACACGTGTACATGCCAGTCTTAACAGCCTTTACTGTGGCAGCCGGTGTCCAATGAAGCATACTAAAATCATGTCTCCTCCATCTGTCAGACACATGATCGCAGACTGACTTGTCTGGGCATTGGCGCTGTACAGTGGATAATGTGACAACTTTTTTACGAAGCAGAAGCGCTATATGGGATGAGATCAAAACTAGTAAACAATCAAATACTGATGTGTGTTATCGCCGTGATCATAGTGATCCATAGAATGCAGAATATATAATAATACAGAATTAATTTTAGAACAGAGAAGATCTGTGTATGTTTCTATAAAGATTTATAGGAAACAAAATAGATCCCTCTATGAGCTCCATAAACCAGACCACAATAGAAGGCTTTAGACTTAAAGGAGTCTCAGACGTTGCTGGTCTACAAGTTCTCATCTTCCTTCTGGTTCTTCTCATTTATCTCATCTCTCTTGGAGGAAATCTGACCATTCTACTCCTGGTCTGCTGTGATCGCCACCTGCACACTCCCATGTACTTCTTCTTGGCCAACTTGTCCATCATAGACATATCCAGCTCTACTACAGCACTACACAGGATTTTTATTATATTCATAACACACAACCACTTGGTCTCCACCTTGGCCTGTATGACCCAGTTATATATGTTCTCAACATTAGCCAGTAATGAGTCTGCAATTTTGGCCGCCATGAGCTATGACCGCTATGTCGCCATCTGTAGACCTTTACACTATCACACAGTCATGAGTCGGAGACTCTGTGGTCTTCTGGCCTCCGTCTGCTGGAGTTTGGGGTTCATAGAGATTGTTCCCACTGTTTTCTTCATTTCCAGGTTCACTTGTTACACTTCCAAGGATATTGACCATTATTTTTGTGATGTTTTGCCCATCCCGGACATTACATGTAGTGACATTTCACTTTTGGACCTTTACGTTCTAGTAATTGGTAATTTGAACATTTTTATTGCACTTTTTCTGACTATAACTCCCTATATTTCCATTATGTTATGTATTTTATAGATCTGTTCAAGTACTGGCAGACGTAAAGCCTTCTACACGTGTTCCTCACACATCATGGTGGTTTCCAGCTTCTATTCTTCTATTATATTACAATACATGGTAACAATATCCGGGAACAACATGGGCTCCAACAAAATCCTCTCTCTTTAACACGGCCGTTGTCCCCATGTTGAACCCCCTGATCTACAGCCTGAAAAATAAAGATGTCAAATCTGCCCTACAACGAAACACAAATTTTATTATTAAATTAAATTCAATTTGTTACAATGTTCTTCAAAAAAAGGAGCATTTTGAGCCCTTCTATAAGTTGCTGATCCCCAATAATATTTTTGAATGGGCATACGAGTTTGTAGTTAGGTCATTTACCATCGGATCAGGGACATAGGGACTGGGTATTATATAGAAAAAAAATGTATTTTAATGGTAGAATTTCTTTAACGAATAGAATCTGAGAAGCATTTTCTTTCGGGATAGAGGATTCTCATAAAAATACATACGATCTAGTTCAAGTGATAACTACAAATTACTTCTAAGAAATTGTTGAATTTTTCTTGATGGTTGTACTACTGTATATGTGTAGATATCTTCTAGTCGGCTTCTTATACTTGTATTGTGAACATCTTTGATTATTTTACTCTAGAGGATAATATATTGTCTTTAAATAGGTTTTGGTTCGGATACATATCGATACATATAAAAGATTCAGATAAGATAAGATAATCCTTTAATAGTCCCATAGTGGGGGAATTTCAGCATGTTACAGCAGCCTAGTAATACAGATACAGGATAATACACAGTAATATATTACAGACGTAGACACACATATGCTGAGAAGAGAAGATATACTAGGAGTCCATAGCAGCTAAGGAATTTGAGTGACTTGTATTGCTATTAGGGGAGCTCCCTTTAACATCATGCCCGACCCTCCCAGAGGCCTTTGCTGCAATGATGTGGGATTTTACCAAGTCAGCCTCTCAGCCGAGGACAACTGTTTCGATCTGTTTGGATCTCTTCAACCCAGTGCAGAGAAGACTAACTTGGCAGAGGGAGCTCCCCCTAGTGGGCTGCATGACTGAGGCACTGTCTCCCTGTATTAACATCATGGGAGACAGATTTGCATATTCTTCCCATGATCCCTCACAGTGGTGTGCAAATGGCTTAATAAGACTCCACACACCTATATGGTGGTCTCTCCCTAAGGAGTGACAATATCTCCTTAACCTGGTCTGAAGCCTCTTATCTCTGCCAAGTCAGTCCTCTCTGCGCCGGGCTGAAGAGAACCAAAAAGATCGAAACAGCTGTCCTCGGGTGAGAGATTGACTTGGTAAAATCCCACATAATTGCAGCAAAGGCCTCTGGGAAGGTCGGGCATGATGTTAAAGGGAGCGCCCCCTGGTGGGCTGGATGACTGAGGCACTGTCTCCTTATATTAACATCATGGGAGACAGATTTGCATTTTCTTCCCATGATCCCTCACAGTTGAGCGCAAATGGCTTAATAAGCCTCCACACACCTGGAGTGTGGTGGTCTCTCCCTAAGGAGTGAAAATATCTACTGTATATTCATAAATTATTGCTTTTGTTCCCAAATAGATTGTTCAACATCTATATATCTTTGAAGAGAAAAAGATGCATGAAAATGTGTATAAATATCTTCAAAAATGCACTAAAGTGTGTATGGTAATTACCCCCCCCCACACACACAAAAAAAAATAAATAAATAAAAATTATAGGTCATAGGGCAACCCATGGATCAGTATGATACCAGAATATGCGTTCTGGGGGCTTCCGATAGGTTTACGCTGACATTATGGGCAAGAGTTACCTGATGATGCCCACCAACTGACCAGAACATATATCAAAGACAGTAGGGCATATAAACCAGTTTACATCCCAGTGGAAATGACAACCAAGATGGGAATTACACATTAGTGGTGATTTACGGATGTCTCCTATGTTGCAGAGTTACACCCCAGAGCACAGATAACTGAGCGTTCATTATGAGAGACAAAAATGTATCTACAATTATCAGTAAATGTTCCCTAATAGTCATTTTATTGACTGTAATCTACTGGGGATTAAGCTATGAGGCATCAACAAGTGGATTAACCATGACATGGCCAATACTGTATGTACAGGCAGAGAGAAGGTGGTTATGGCCGTTCTCTCTCAGAACTATATACTCATATACATCAGAGCACCACGTATCAGGCACATTACAGAATGACTATAAATCTTCCATGACTCCCAATCATTCCATAAAGTAATATAATTGGTAGTATGTGAGAGTGGTTGGATCCTCAGGCACTGTGATAAGTATTGTCCAATTCAACCGAAAGGACTAAATTATGAGCAATGAAGCTAGATACCAACCACAATATTATTTAACTGGAGAGCCATAACCTCCAACCTTAAGTCCTGGGGCTTCCTGCCGGGCCTGTGAGGTGGACGCTCAACAAGATGGAGAGGGCAATCCACATGGATGCAAGAAACTAGTGTTTAGTGCCTTTCATATAAGTAGTGAGTCACATCCAGGAGTGCAGTGTTATAGGACAGCTACAAACAGAAAGTAGAATTTGCAATCCAGCCCTTCTTCCAGTTGGCCCCCTGGACATGTGCAAAGGAGGATCTCAGAGCAAGGATCATCCAAAATAATCAATGTCATGCCCTAATGTATATTAACAGTAACTAATGCATGAATAGTGAATTATATAATATACAAAGAATGATGGATAACTATGAATGAAATAACATAGGAACTGGAATACAGGAAATGGAGGAACTACATTAAATTACATCATTCAAATACAAGAACAAGAAGTTAACATGTGTGCTATAATGGGGTTCGTGTGCTTGCTGCGCACTGCCTGCACGAATGATTATAATGTATGGGGTCCATGTGCTTTAACCCTTTCCCTACATCAATCCACCGGCAGGACCTCTGTGGGTGGACGTGAAGGAGAACCTCGTCCGCCGGACCTGAAGGGGAACTGCGGCTGGCAGAAGTGCTGAGGGAGATCCCTGGCAGAAGCACTGAGGGCGGACCTGAAGAGGAACCTCGGCTGCCAGGCTTGCACCCGAGGAATGCATGCACAGGGGCTGGTGTTGCGATCCCAGGCGACACCCAGACCGAGGTCCCATTTTCCCCACGGCACATGGTGCCGCCATTTTGACGGTGATCGTCAGTGCCTGGAGCAAGCACATTGGCACTGGCACATTGGCATGAATTGTAAAGGCTCCCCGGCCTGCAGTGCTTTTCTTTTGCAGGCTGCTCTATGCAGCCTGCAAAAGCAATGACGATTTTTTTTACAATGTATTGCAATGCAATAGCATTGTAATGCATTGCATTAGTGGTCAGACCCCTGGGGTTCAAGACCCCTAGGGTGTCCAATAAATGCAAAAAAAAAAAAAAAAAAAGTTAAAATCCAAATCACCCCCCTTTCCCTAGAACACATATGAAACTAATACTGTGACACATACACGTTAGGTATCCCTGCGTCCGAAATCGCCCGCTCTACAAATCTATAAATATATTTTTCCTGCACAGTAAACGCCGTAGCGGGAAATAAAAGTTGTTTAACTGCCCCTTCCCTGAGACTGTTTTTTTTTTTTTTTTTTAACCCCCACTCGGAATTCAGCCTGATTATAGCCAGGCTAACTATAGGGTATCTGCAGTGCTCCTGTTCCGTCGCGAAGGGGTTAATAGGAGCACTGCAGATCCCCTATAGTCAGCCAGACTGAATTCCAAGTGGGGGAAAAAAAAACCCAGTCCTCAAGCTCAGGGAAGGGGCAGACAGACACCAAAACACCCCCTCCCCTTTCCCAGCACCCAGCAACTACTGCACCCAAAAACTCCCACCATTTTAATTTTTGTAATTTCCCAGTAGCTGCTGAATTCTGCATTCAGCTTATACTCGAGTCAATAAGTTATCCCAGGTTTTTGTGAAAAAATTGGGCCTCGGCTTATATTTGGGTCGGCTTATACTCGAGTATATACATAATTGTATGCCTTGTTTTGTGTTTTCTTACATTTAATTTATAATTATATTTTTATTTATTTACAATTTTTTCTATTTATTTTTTGGGTTTCATTACATTTCTTCCTTTACATACACAATTCTGGGGCATGAGATTTATTATTGGAGACAATCCCTGGGCGGAGATATTCCCTTTCAATTCCAATTTGACAATCTTTATTGAAAGTTTTCCAAAAAATACACAAACAAGGACATTTCTCGTCGTTCAAGCAGTAGAATATGAAGTACATAAAATATTCAACAATTGTTTTCCTTCATTCTAATAAGCTCAGGATTCTGCGATGATTGATAATATAGCTTTAAGGTTGTGTTCACATTTTTGTTGGGATTTATGTTTTTCTCTTTTGCTATAAAAACAGAAAAACTAAAATTCTAGAGAAGACACAAATGGATCCCGATAAAGCCCATCACTTAAATAATTAATAGGCATCCATTTTGGTTGTCATCTATTATGGCATGCATGGTCTCGTCATCTGTAATAAAGACTAGAGATGAGCGAGTAGTATTCGATGGAGGAGGTTTTCGATAAAATACTACGGTATTCGAAATATTCGTACTCAATCGAATACCACTCGCTATTCGCAGTAAACATTCGATTCAGAACCAGCATTGATTGGCCGAATGCTATACAGTGTATGGCATTCAGCAAATCAGCGCTGGTTCTGCAGCAGGCTCGTCTTCGCTATTTGGGAGAGCTGGCAGCTTGCTGTTACGAGGGAGCTTACTTTTTCTCATAGGAATGCATTGACCAGCGTTGATTGGCCAGTGTACAGCATTCAGCCAATCAACGCTGTTTCTGCTGGAGGCTCGTCTGGGAGGAGGCGGAGTCTAAGATCGGACCACAATGGAGCCCTTTTAGAATGGCTCGTCTGTCTTTCTGAGTCTTTATTAGGCTACTTCCATCTTTCTCTCACTGCTGGCTATTCAGTATTCCAGGTGGTTAAGTTGTTTGATTTTGAACCTGCTTGTTACTCATATCTGAACTCTGGCTTTGTTATCTGGCTACATCCCTGTCTTCTGAATCTGCCACTACGTTCCTCTCTGTTATGACCCCTACTTGCCTCCTAGACTTCTTTCCATTGAACCGACTTTGTACTTTGTCAGTCTCTTGCTGCCAACCGGACTGTCGACTATTCTCTTGCTTGATCCTTTTGTACTCACTGACCTCTTGTTACCGACAGGATCAATGACCATGAAATACTCTGCCACAAGCCTGCGGCTAAAGCTGCTCATCTGCTACTACAGTCTCTTTCAGAGCATCTTCTAGGTCCAACATAATTCTGGTGAGTTACTCTGCTCTTCTGGGTCTGCTTTTACCTGTGGTGCTCCTGGCCTGCTGTACTCTCTTTCAATAGCTGCTAACTCTGGCTGACGGAATCTGCCAAGTCCAACCCCACCACTAGGGGCTCTGGTGAACACGTCTGGAGGCTGGACTTAGCCACAACACACAACCACATGGTTTCCACCTCGGCCTGTATGGCCCAGTTATATATTGTCTCTACATTAACCAGTAATGAGTCTTCAATATTGACTGCCATGAGCTATGACCGCTATGTCGCCATCTGCAGACCTTTACATTATCACATTATTATGAGTCGGAGACTCTGTGGTCTTCTGGCCTCCATCTGTTGGGGTTTTGGGTTCATAGAAATGGCTCCTGTCATTGTCTTCATTTTAAGGTTTTCTTGTTACATTTCCAAAGAAATTGATCATTATTTTTGTGATATTTTGCCCATCCGGGACATTACATGTAGTGACACTTCACCTTTGGACTTTTACATTCTAAGTTTTGGAAACATGAACATATTTATCTTACTTTGCCTTATTATAATTCCTTATATTTTCATTATTTCATGTATCTTAAGGATCAGCTCGAGTACTGGCAGACGTAAAGCCTTCTACACGTGTTCCTCACACATCATGGTGGTTGTCCTCTTCTATTCTTCTATGGTATTACAATACATAGTAACAGTGTCTGGGAACAAAATCTTTTCTCTGTTTAACACGGCCGTTGTCCCCATGATGAACCCCCTGATCTACAGCCTGAAAAATAAAGATGTCAAATCTGCCTTACGAAGAAAATTTGAATTTCTGCAGAAAAAATATTTAAATGTTTTGACAAATTTTATAAATTGAATAAAAGAGTGAGGATTTTTCTGCTAGGCCATGAAATGACAGACTAGAGAAGTTCATGATAAATGTAGATAGTTTGCTAGGACCATCAATTACAGAACATCTCAAACCCTTGTTTTCCATGTCACATCTGTATAAGGGTCTTTGGTTAAAAAATTTGTCTTGTTAGGAGTGACCAGTGGAAATTCTTCCTAAAATGATGATTAAAAATTCCTTTCCTCTACACATTATTGATGCAAATAGTCCTTTCTACTATATAATGAATAGCTTTTATTGCCATCTTCAAAAGGGGTTTTGGGCATTTGGACAGGATAGGTCATCAATATCTGATGGGTGGGAGTCCAACACCGGGTAATACCCACTGGTTGGCTGAGACAGAGAACCATGGATGCCGGGACTATACAGTGAGCAGAGCCAGAAGTAGTCATCTCTGTCCACTGTTTAGCAGCACAGCACAACTTTACATCCACATATAGCTGATGTGGGTAGTGAGGACACAACTTGTATATTATTACTACTCTTCTACTTCACCTTTCTGTGCCATTCTCACCCCCACAGGACCGGTCCATCAGTATCTGCCCTGTACAGTTCTATCTTGTGTCCTCATTATCATAATTCACTGTTATAGGCAGGACCCCCTACAAACCTAATAACTGAAATTTTTGGAGTTTCAACCAAATGTCTCCTAGATTATTTTGTTCTATTGATTATATTAAATCTTTAGTAAAAATAGACTTTAAAAGGTACAGACCTCCAGAATCTCGGACACCCAGCGCTGGGGGTTCTGCTCCACATCACAAGCTCCACTTCTCACAGATGATAGTTCTACTATGTCTGGCTGGTCATAGAGACATCAGGAGATCACATTGGAGGAGATCATGGCCTTGGACCAACAACCATTTCCAGATCAGAACAGTTCTCTGGAGCCTCCGACCTTCTAGTCAGCGGCCAGGCTCATCTATCAGGCTAGACGCTACAGCGATGCCTCCGGTCTGTGCCAGTCGCTACATTGGCTGCCTATTCATTATAGAATAAAATATAAAGTTATTACTCTCATCCACAAGGCTCTCCATAATGCCGCACCTCCCTACATTTCTTCCCTCATCTCTGTCTACCGCCCAACCCGTGCTCTCCGCTCACTCAATGACCTAACACTTACATCCTCTATTATCAGAACCTCCCATGCTCGTATACAAGACTTCTCCCGAGCTGCACCACTTCTCTGGAATGCTCTACCCCGGACAATCAGATTAACTCCCAACTTCTACAGTTTCAAACGCAAACTAAAGACGCATCTTTTCAGACAAGCCTATCACAATTCCTAATGCACAAAATTGTCTGAACACTGTATAAGCAATGCCGCCCCTGCTACCTCCTGTGTCACCCCCTCTACCTCATAGATTGTAAGCTCTTTTGAGCAGGGCCCTCAGTCCCATTGTGTGAAATGACGTTCTTTGTTATGTATGTCTGTATCTGAACCCTATAAATTGTACAGCGCTGCGGAGTATGTTGGCGCTATATAAATAAAATGTATTATTATTATTATTATTAGTCACTGCTCAGATGTGTAATACACCACCACCACCATGTATAGTGGAGAGATCAGGTTGTAGTGTAGGACTAAAACTGTCCATACACATTAGATTTTAGACTGCCAATACTCATCTGAAATGAACTGTGGTTGGTTGGTTGTACGTACGGGCAACTGTCCCAAATTCATGAACAATGATGAACCTTCCAATGGGCTTTTGACTGTCCGAGACACTCAATGCTAAAGAGATACTGAAAACAGGGAATGATGGAAACTTTGTGAGTGTGTCAGTAGTACAAACACCTACCAGCAATGTAAAAATGACCCGCCGGTCTATTAGTCTAACCCATACATGTCAGATCTTGGCAGACAGACATCAGAAAAAACTCCAACACAGGTTTTGGTTTTGACCAACTTTAGGTAATGGTTGGCTTTATAAGACAGATTGTCTAAGATTTATTTAAGACCTTCCAACAGCAGACAGTCCAAAATCTAATGTGTACGGTCAATTTATGGCTGACCTCATACATCATAGGGGCAGATTCATGAACATGTATAAAAGAAAAACTCATCAATCTCAGCACAGCTTTTATTTCCTATTGTGTCCCTGCGATTTTTGACAGTTTTATAAATCTGCCCCACAGATACCACCCCCTATTTCAGATCCACCATGAACACACAATGGGGCAGAGTTATTAATATGGAGGAAAAGCTACCATTGCTTTACCCAGTTTTCTGGTGTAGATGGGTATTTATGTGGCACATTTTTGGCGCTCAGCCCTTTTGTGTACCAAAGATGCACCGCATCGCTGGTTCTGTATCTCAGTTGGAAATTTTGTTTGTGAAAATGGGCATAGGAGGTAGGAAAGAAAGATGGGCCAAAATGTGGACATCTCAGCCCCACAAATGTATTGTGACACATGCCAGAAAAAATGAGTTACATAGGAAATGTATGCCAGTTCCCGCATGACATAGATTTCCATTCTGGCACACAAGAGTGTATGTGATTTATTACAAGCTCAGAGCCTCTCAATCATTCAGGTGCACCTCCGGCCAGTTGGGAACTTAAGATTGGCTTAGGACCAGCTTTAATAACTTCTCCTGCTCTCCCCACTGAGATTTAGTACATTCTAGTAGATTGAGTAATCAATGCTGTTCGTTCAGCTCACAATATGCTAATTATCTCTACTACAGTCAGGTAGGCGGTCCCAAACTAGAGTAGGTAAGAGGGGCGTGTCCAATCAGTGGTAGACGGCTCCTGATGTTTGATCTTGTGATTACTAGAACATGAGTAGGAATTTTTTTTCCCCTGAAATGGAGCAATTGGAATAAACCTTGTGTTTTTTTTTTTTTGGTTTTTTTTGCCTTCGTCTGGATCAACACTGTAAGATTATAGGTTGGACTTGATGGATTGGTATCTTCCATACAACTTCATCTACTATGGCAGGAAATTCTAAATGTAAATATAAATTGCTCATCTACATGTATAAGGGTTACACATTTGCTTTGGATTTGGACCCTGGTTTTGGACTGTTTTTTGATAAAAATGATATTGTATCTTAAAATGATATACCATATTTCAGGGCCTGCACAAAATATCAAAATCCTCTGGTTGTAGAATCAAAGAAGTAGGCCCTAAGGTTCCCAAGACTGTGGCTTCATAGTCTCTTCCATGGGCTGTAGGAATATATACTTTAAGGTTTGCATTAACCATTTCCACCAACAATTTCATGCACAGTATTAAATACTGCAATGTGGTGCTCGCTTTGGCCCATCTAAAAAAATAACTCTACCCAGCTGCCCAGAGATCACAGGAAGCGGCCCCACGGTGAAGGTCTCTACCTAGTAATGAAGAGAGTTCTCCACTTGGAAACGGCAACCCGATCCGCTTATGAAGAATGAACTAAATACATTTCTTCTTCTACGTTAGTTTATACTCGGGGCTGGATCAAGACCTCGAGAAACCTCAAGCACTTAAAAGATTTGGTGCCCCTATATATATCTATAGATCACCACATCTAAACAGTAATGAACCAGAAAAGACATTGAGATTTTTCAAAATGAAACACAATTTACAATATCATGACAAGTATAGTTTGGTTTTGTGTCATTCCACTTTATAGTTGTAAGTTTACTGTTTTAATTGCGAAGTCTTTGGCAGGATCTTGAGCTCTACGTTTAGACTTAGCAGAGGGAAGGCGCCAACTTTCAACCAAGAATAAAAACACTCAGCTGAACATTTTGTAACCTTTACTGTTAATTCTGACCTTGGTTTGGCTTTGTTGTTTGCAGTTTTGCACCATGTGATTCTTTATGGTAAATTCGACAATAGAACATTTCATAGATTCCAAAGCAACTTAATGGAAAGGGGATCAAACTTAGAACATGTTACAGAAAAGGCTGATACAATAGCCTAGGAGTATGTCATCACCTTACCAGATGGGAATACCATTAGTGATGATCTACCCGGGGTCTCCTCGGCTGCCAGGGTTACACCCCAGAGGACAGATGACTGGGAGTTCATTACGGGAGATAAAAGTGTAAATAAATTATCTCTAAATGTTCCTAAAAAGTCAACTAAAGGCGTTATCGAAGAAAATAAAACTTCCCTGGCAGAACAAATGTAACTTTTCTCATATCTCCTCTATTCTCCATTATAGACCATCGGCTTCCATTCTCCCCGCTGGCCAGTATAGCCAGCCCAGCAGGATGACATCATCAACTGCAGCTTCAACCAATCACGAGACACCCAAAAATCTACAATAAATTTTTGCCTTTTGTTCTTATGGCGTCCACTCTGCAATGCAATTGACACGGCAGCATTGTCCAGTGGGTCGTTACGATTACGGTGACACCAGATTTATATTGCTGGATTGAAAACTGATGGATTTTCCTGGGGTCACCGTATTCTGACGCCTATAACTTGTTTACTGTTTTGTTGATGGAGATCTGTCAGGGCTCTGTATTTGCGGGATAAGCTGTACTTTTTATTGGTACCAATGTTTGGTATGTGTGACTTTTTAATCACTTTTTATAGATACTTTTAGTGGAAAGCAAAGTGACCAAAATATATTATTTTTGTACATTGTCATTAGGGTTGAGCGATCGGGATCGGGAAAGATCGGATCCCGATCGGCGATCGAGCAAATTTTACAATTGTGATTGGGATCGGCTGGAAAATGATCAAAAATTGGATTTTAAAAACGATCCTGAAATCTCAAGATCGGCACAACCCTAATTGTGGTATATTTTTTGTACGGTGCTCCCCTGTGCCCGTGACATTATAGAGGTGCCCTGTTACAGTGCAATGTAATAGTACAACGCAGAGCGGGAAGGGTTAATCACCAAGCCCCCCCAAAAAGGTTTTGTTTTTGTTTAGTTTTCTTATATTTGCCCTTGTTTACCATTATTTTTAAGGTTGTATAGGTCGGGCCCCACGTAGCTTAAATTCCACTGCGTTTTACATGACCTGCAAAGTGCTTGGGGTTCTGGTTAGTCCCATCTACACATTGCAGAAAAATACCCGCAGCTGAAACGCTGAAATGTCAAAAACACTTGTGTTTTTGTAATCCGCAGCTTGTCACTTATGCCCACGGAAATGCTGGTGGTTTCCATATAAATAAAATAGGGACAGAAAGTCCTCAAAGAAAAACTCTGCAGACTGTCTGTGAAAAATGATGTGGAAAAAACCATGATACGTTCCATCTGCATCGACACCAAGGAACTAAGGCCCGGTTCACATCAGCGTTCAGGTTTCCATTGTCCACTTGGGGACCCACTGAATGGAAGCCTATATGCATTAAAAATCTGCTACCTTCAGGAAACCCCCATAGACTATAATGGGGTCCGTGTGGTTTCTGCTCAGTGTCCGAACGAGAAATGTGCTGCTTTTATTACGTTTCTCTCTGCATGCTTTGTATGGGCACCCAATGGAAACCACACGGACCCCATTATAGACTATGGGGTCCACGGATTTACCACTTTTTAATGTAAAGAGGTTTCCATTTTGGGTGTCCCCAAGAGGACTCTCCGAATGGAAACCCGAACGCTGATGTGAACCTTGCCTTAGTTCCTTGGTATACAGACATCTTTATTATTAGTTTACTTTACTTTTACTAAGTTTGTTCACTTCTTCTTTACTACTTCTTCTTCCTACCTCTTGAGATTTCATCCCAGGAGTCAGAGATCTGTATAAAGGTTGGCGTCTTGTGTGTGCAGCTCCTGCCCTGCTCCTTACATCAGGTACTTCTTGCATGCATCGTCTTATGTTATGATTCCTTTTACTTTATCCATTATAATATTACATAAGGGAAAGAATTACATTACATTGTGTCTGTTTCTTCGTCTCCTTAGGACATAGACACAGCAGCTGTAGATTGTTTCTCTGAATTTCTTTTTCTTCTGTATTATGATCAAATTTTAGTTCTATTTTTTGCATTTCAATGATTGAATCCCTTTAAAGAATTTGTGCCCAGTCCTATATGACAGTAGAATACAGTACAGCTTCTGATGTATCCTCAGTAAAGGAGCAGGGATATAATTTAGTCTGGACATAGGCTTTAGGAAAAGCACAACATGGGGCAGCAGTAAAAGGTAGATGTCCTCATACAGTCTCTAAGCTGAAAAGCACCGAGACATAAGATGTTTGATCAACCAAGATGGGAGATGGGCAAAATATCACACTGTATCATCAGACTGTATGAGGACATCTACCTTTTACCGCTGCCCCATGTTGTGCTTTTCCTAAAGCCTATGTCCAGACTAAATTATATCCCTGCTCCTTTACTGAGGATACATCAGAAGCTGTACTGTATTCTACTGTCCTATAGGACTGGGCACAATTTCTTTAAAGGGATTCAATCATTGAAATGCAATTTTTTCTCCCTAACACATACCGTAGAGGGGTGAAGGGCTGATCGGATTGATTTCCCTCTCACTACTTGGAGCAGGCCATCTGCACTTAGCTTTTATACAAGCTTCTACACAAGTCGGGCTTTCTCTCTAGGAAACAAATGGAAACATACACAACAAACATGGTCATAAAGGGAATTAAAATATTATTACATAGTGTAATATCCCTTAGATAAGGTCCATATAACTGAATGACCCTAAAGGTCACAATATAGATACAAAAAAAAAAAAGAAAATGACTAGGGCACAAAAAATAATAATCAAAATGCAAAAACTTTATTAGACAAATCGTAACAAACAATATACAAGAGAGGAGAGCATACCATCAGACTGAAGGACCGACTCAGCTAAGTACAACAAGTATACACCCCCCAGAAGAAGGCTAGCGCCGAAACGTGCGTAGGGGATTCCTGAAGTTCCGTCTCTCTCTAGTAATACTTTTACTTGGTTATTTTGCTACCATGGGTTTGTTCTAAATGAGTGAGTGGGAAACTTTCTGTTCCCTACTCCTTGATTGATATTCATGTATATTTGCAATCATGCATTTTGGTCTCTTTCTATTTCTTTGCACTTTGCCTATCTACTAGAAGTATACTGACTGGTATTATATATGCACCATTTGTACATATACATGATTTATTGACATATTGATGAATATCTGTCATTATTGCAGTGACTTCCTCTTTTACATCTATTTAGTGTATTTTGCAGTGTAACATAGTTTGCTGACCTCTATGATACCTATAGCATACACTCCTGGTTATCCCTGGCTGTATCGTACTGCTTTATATACTTGATATTCTTTCTAGCTTTGTATTATTGTTGTTATACCTGTTATTGTTGTATTTACCTGAGTCGGTCCTTCAGTCTGATGGTATGCTATCCTCCCTTGTATATCGTTTGTTACGATTTGTCTAATAAAGTTTTTGCATTTTGATTATTATTTTTTGTGCCCTAGTCATTTTCTTTGGGTTGTTGAAACAAATGGAAAGCCTATGGTCAACCTAAATGATATCCCTGATTCTTTCTCTAAGGATACAGCAGACACTGTACTGTATTCTACTATGCATGTATGACTAACAGAACCTTACTACAATGACATGCACATACCTTTACATTTTAAACAGGGGGTGCTATTAAATGCAAATAATTGTTATATTTCTGCAATTACAAAGTTAGAAGAATGGGGATACTGAAAGTCAACCTAAAACCTCCTTGTAAATGGAGCACCAGGGCGCTTAAGTCAAATAGGGAGTAACAAAGCTGTGACAAATAGGTGGTTGTTTTCCTATCTTTATATTATCTTTAATGCACAGAAATTAGTTGATATTTGTGTATATACTTTTATAGGAAAGAAAACCAGATCCATCCATGAGTTCCATAAACCAGACCATGATAGAAGGCTTTATACTTAAAGGGTTCTCAGATGTTCCTGAGCTACAAGTTCTCATCTTCCTTCTGGTTCTTCTCATTTATCTCCTTTCTCTTGGTGGAAATTTGACCATTGTCTTACTTGTCTGCCTTGATCTCCACCTGCACACTCCCATGTACTTCTTCTTGTCCAACTTGTCTCTCATAGACATTACCACCTCCACTACAACACTGCACAGGATCTTTGTTTCCTTCACAACAGAAAACAACATTGTTTCTACTATGACCTGTATGGCACAAGTATATATTTTCTGTTCATTAACCAGCAATGAGCTCTCAATCTTGGCCTCCATGAGCTATGACCGCTATGTCGCCATCTGTAGACCTTTACATTATCACACAGTCATGAGTCGGAGACTCTGTGGTCTTCTGGCCTCACTCAGTTGGGGTTTTGGGTTTATAGAAATGGTTCCTACCGTTGTGTTCATTTCCAGGTTCACTTGTTACATTTCCAAGGAAATTGATCATTACTTTTGTGATGTTTTGCCCATCCGAGACATTACATGTAGTGACACTTCAGTTTTGGACCTTTATATTCTCATTTTTGGCAATATTAATATGATTATATTACTTTTCTTGACTGCAGCTTCTTATGTTTTTATTATTTCATGTATCTTAAGAATCAGCTCGAGTACTGGCAGACGTAAAGCCTTCTACACGTGTTCCTCGCACATCATTGTAGTTGTGATGTTCTATTCATCCATTGTCTTACAATACATAGTAACAGTTTCTGGGGGTAACATGGGCTCTAACATAATCTTCTCTCTGTTTAACACGGCCGTTGCCCCCATGTTGAACCCCCTGATCTACAGCCTGAAAAATAAAGATGTCAAATCTGCCCTACAAAGAAAAACTTTATTTTGCAGAAAAAAATATTAAAATATTTGAACTTTTTGATTTTGAAGAAGACCTTTCACCACCTCCACCATCTGCAGCTCTTCACGTCTTTGGTAGGTGCCACTCCTCTGATTCCGGCTTAGATCTCCAGCAATCTTTGCTCTTAGTTTCAGAGAGCTTATGTCTGCTGAAACGGACAGATATGGTTGCTCGGGATTGGTGGGGGCTAGAACAAAAAGTCCAACTGTGTCAGAATCTGTGGAGCGGCACCAATGGAGGGATGTAGTGAATTAGAGTTGCAAAATGTGGTGAAAGGATCTTTTTAAGTTTATGGGGGTTAAATTTACAATAACTCAATCTTTAACTGAACCTCTCATGTTTCTAGGTCCAATGGAAGGCAAATAGCTAGGGCCATTGTGGACAAATTGTGGACAACCTCTTTCTAAGTTGATTAAAGTTAATTTCCTACAGTACATGTAACTGATGCCTTATGATGTACCTTAACCCCTTCCCGACATGCGCCGTAATAGTACGGCGCGTGTCGGGTCTGTAACTATGGCGACCGCCCGGGAGCCGGGCGGTCGTCATAGCCGCCGGGTGTCTACTGCTTTAAGCAGTAGACAACCGGCTCTGATGCCTCCGATCGGTCCCCGGACCGATCGGAGGCATTAACCCCTCTGGCGCTGCTGTCAAAGGCGCCGGAGGTGCCATCTTCCCGGCGGCGCATGGGCGCCGCCATTTTGGCAAGGATCGCCGGCTCCTGGAGCATGCTCCAGGGCCGACCCCCCGTTGCCATGACAGCCGGGAGCCTTGTTAAGGGCTCCCAGCCAGTCTGCAAATTCTCTCTTTTGCAGGCTGGTGTATACAGCCTGCAAAAGAGATGATGATTTTTTGCAATGCATTGCAATGCATTAGCATTGTAATGCATTGCATTAGTGATCAGACCCCCTGGGGTTCAACACCCCTAGGGGGTCTAATAAATGCAAAAAAAAAATAAAAAAAAAAGTAAAAAAAAATATAAAAAAATATAAAAAGTATTAAAAGTTCAAATCACCCCACTTTCCCTAGAACACATATAAAAGTAGTTAAAAACTGTGAAACATATACATGTTAGGTATCCCCGCATCCGAAATCGCCCGCTCTACAAATCTATAAAAATATTTTTCCTGTTCAGTAAACGCCGTAGCAGGAAAAATAGTCAAAAGTGCCAAACCGCCGTTTTTTCACTGTTTTAATTCTGATAAAAATTTGAATAAAAAGTGATCAAAGCAATAACATTTCCCGAAAATGGTAGAACTAAAAAGTACACCCGGCCCCGCAAAAAAAGACGCCCTATACATCCCCGTACACCTATGTATAAAAAAGTTACGGCCGTCGGAATATGGCGACTTTTAGAAAAAAAATTTTTTAACACTGTTTTGGAATTTTTTTTAGGGGTCAAAATGTAAATAAAACCATATAAATTTGGTATCCCTGGAACCGTACCGAAACACAGAATACAGGGGACATGTCATTTCGGCTGCACAGTGAACGCCGTAAAACCAAAGCCCGTAAGAAAGTCGCAGAAATGCATTTTTTCTTCAAATCCACCCCATTCTGAATTTTTTTCCTGCTTCCCAGTACATTATATAGAATAATTAATGGTGGCATCATGAAGAAAAAATTGTCCTGCAAAAATTAAGACCTCATATGACTCTGGGAGCGGAGAAATAAAAAAGTTATGGGGTTTAGAAGGAGGGGAGTCAAAAACGAAAAACGAAAATCAAAAAATGCCATCGGCGGGAAGGGGTTAAATAAGACATGCCGCTCCATTAACCATGCACCACATATGATTTGATGTGTTGATGTCGCTGGCTTTGAGAATTTTAGCTGTCTGCTATACGGAGAGTTAAGGCTACCGAGAAAGGCCCAGGAAGAGACTGTACTGGTTAGGTGATGTTACTGGTGACATTGATGTGCAGCATCACCACATCAGGAGAAGGAGAAGATACTGTTCTCGTCTGGTGTCTGCTGTTGTCCTGTGAGATGGTTATTAGAGATGTGCGAATAGTATTCAGAACTAGAGTTTCCAATACCTCGCTCCCATAGGAATGTATGGGAGCGGCTGTACTGCAAGGGGCTAGGCGCCGGCTGCTTAACGCCTTGTTGTACGGCTGCTCCCATGCATTCCTATGGGAGCGAGATATTGGAAACTCTAGTTTTGAACACTATTCGCTCATCTCTAATGGTTATGCCTGAGGTCTTGGAAGTTAAAGGTTAACCAATGGCCAATGAAGATTTGGTCATTTGCTCATCTGAAGTAATAGTGGTAGCCTGGATGCTGGAATGAATTGCCCATTAAAAATTGGTGGGGGGCCGGAGGCATGCTACGAGGCGAAGCTGTGCAGAAGACCTTCAGTATCTTCAGTATCATTTAGAACATTACAGTAGCTGGGATAAAACACTTACTATTAGCTGCTCCAGGATACCTATTCCCTTCTCACTATTTCTCTCTCACTTGGCTCTCCCTCCCCCCATCCCTTTCCATATATTTACGTGCACACATGTAATTTAATGCTTCGGTGACCTGGCAGTCCACCTTGGGCTCTAAGGATGGATTCAGCAGAGATTCCAGAGTGAAAGTCAGTTTAAGCAGTAGAGGGAGTTGGATAACAAATTGATAAGTAGAGATAGGGGCTTTTTTTCTCTTTCACTATATATTTGCCTGTATTTTTAATTTATGCAAAGTTAAAGTGTCACTCCCATGTCAGGGGGTGTTTGGTGAGCAATTTTGTAACATACTTTATTAACCCCTCCTAAACTTTATTAACTTTGCATTGCCAGGGAGACTCTGCAGACATTACTGAGCTGAAGCAGTTACCCAAGGGGGCGGGTTGGTCATTTCAAATGGTTGTGTTTCCCCTTTTGTACTGCCTAGAAAACCGTGTGCAGATTTTCCCTAGTAACAGCTCAGTCAAAGAATTGCTAAGAAGTCACTGACACACTGATACCTGGCAGACATGGATTGAGGAGACGGGAGAGGTATAAGAACTCCCTAGGTATTTCCCAGTCATTTTGTAACCATTCCTCACTTTGCAGCAAATTCGAAACAAAAAAAAGCTGCAGTTCTGTAGTTTAGGGCCTCAGCCTATGGCCGGGGTCCCATGTGGCGTAAACCCCCGCCAAAAAAACAGCTTTTTATAGTTCCTACATAGTCTAGTGAATTCTAGCGATTCTGGTGAATCCCATACACAGACTGCGGAAAAATACACGCAGTGAACTTGCTTCAATTTCCAAAACCATGTTAATTATACCTGGACTTTCTGTGGGAAAAAACGTGAATAGTTGCCACCATGGGTTTTCCCACAGTACTTTTGTTTGTTGTTGCAGTCGCTACATGGAGTCTTAGGCTTGGTTCACATCTGTGTCAGTAATCCTTTCGGGGGAGTCCGCATGGGGATCTCTCGAACGGACTACCGAATGCATTGGCAAGCGGTGTGCAGTGAGAGCACACGGACCCCATAGACTATAATGGGGTCCGTGTGCTTTCCACACGGTCTCCGCACAGAACATGTACGGTAGTGCACGATCTACTTTCCTATCCGCATGGCTCGTGCAGAGACCGTGCAGAAAGCACATGGACCCCATTATAGTCTATGGGGTCTATGTGCTCTCACTGTACACCGCTAGCCAATGTGTTCGTTAGTCCGTTCGGGAGGATCCTCATGTAGACTCCCCCGAATGGATTACCAACGCAGATGTGAACCAGGCCTTAGCCTAAAGGAGTTTTCCAGACTCATCAGTTGATAACTCCTCTTTACATCAATTAAAGATTAACAGAACTCCATCACCCAGGAGTCAAGACCCTTGCCGATCAGCTCTTGCAGTGCCAGGTTCTTAAGTGCCAGTTAGGGCACCTTTACCAAGAGAGTTTTTGTACCATTGTCCACACATTTATTATTCACAGTGCCAGTTTGTGTGTAGGGCACATTTCCAACAAAAATTTTCACAGCGTCCACAATGTAATTTTTTTCTTCCTGCAGTGAAGTGTCTGGCCACATTTATCCTCAGAAATTTGCATATAATTCATTCCAATCAATCATGTAAGCATTGCAGTAACATGTCAACAGAAATGCAGGGCAAAGGTGGAGGAGGAAACACTTGTACTACTGTCACACCATCCAGTACTGTCACGCCATTCACCATCCACTGCAAGTATGGATACATGCACCAAATCCACACGTAGCACATGGTCGTCATCATCACCATCGACTTCTTCTCCTCCATTCTAATGTTTGGAATCCATAATGGAATGTGTCCGGGAAACAGCAATAGGCGCCCGGTCATCTGGCGCTCTGGAAACTTCTCTCTCACCGTACCAAGTTGCTGGTGGTGAAGTCTCTGCTGTACCATTGAGGATAACTCTGCCTAGATGGAGGACACCTAGCCATCATTATTTATTTGGAAAGCTGTCCCTGCGGTATATGTCATTACAAATTTCAGTGTTGGGAAAGGGGCACAAAACTATTGACCTGTGGAGCAGACTTTATGGCCAGGAATACTGTAAGGCTTTCACCGTCCACTGAGTTAATGTGTTGAGCAGCAGTGGCCACAGTCCACAGGGGCAACAAGTCCAGGTGCTAGTACTGACACCATCCATTTTGCAGGCCGAGTTCCAACACTTAGTTCCAGCAGCAAAATGGTCTCTCTTATAGAAGAACACTGAAAGTTTAGTGCAAGGTCTCCACGTTACTTCTCTTGACTCTTCCTTACTCATGTAAAGGTTACATGTTTAGTATCCCTATAGTTTTATTTGCCGTCCTGTATAGTGGATGGACACCGGGCAGTTGTTACTACAGAGGCATTTCACTTATTTCCACTTTCTAGGGTCTAATTCTAGTTTTCCAGTGCAAGGTTAATGTATACATATATATATAATAGCTACAGTGATGTCACAGGTCAGGGATGATACAGACATAATGCCCGTTGTGATATCGGGGTCTATGGGGTGTTTCCTTCTGTTATCTCAGAGTGAGATCATGATTTCAGCTGAAATAATATTAAAGCAAGCAAGTGCCTTTTTGTTCATTGTGATAAGAAGACACAACCCCATTAAGGGTTAAGACTCCACCTGATACTTTGTAGAAGTTTTAGCAATTTAACTTTTTCGGAGTTGTATATTCTCTATTGTATACATACGTTACAAGTTACTCGACAAGTTTACTTCTTCTTCTTGTTAGTTTGTTCTTCTTCTTGTTCAGATCCCTCGAGATTTCATCCCACAGCTCAGTATAGTGTATAAGTGCTGGTGTCTGTGTGACAGAGAAGTATCTGCCGGCCATGTTATATCAGGTATGTTCTGTGTATAGTGTCTTATATTATAATAGTTTTATTTTACCAATGTATTTCCTTATCCCTGTATAATCCTCCATAAGGTAAATGACTCCATTGTCTTGTTCTGTAGCCGCTGTATGTCATAGGATGTGTCTTCTTCTTAGTCTTCTGTTATACACAGAGTAGTCTGACTTATCTGTTCTATATTATAATAACTCGTAGTAATATTAATAATTAATAATATAAATAATATTGCTTTATGATATATTTGAAAGAATTGTCTTATATAACAAGTCATAGACCCAAATCACTAGTCCACTGTATAATATATAGGAGGAGTAAGAGATCCTCAATGTTAGTTGTTCTCCGCTGTATCTAATTGATGTTTCTACCTCTAATATATCCATATGCCCAAATAGGATATTCAGATTTCTTTTTCCTTGTATGGGTACAATGATCCGGAGCAGTACAGGTAAGGCCGGGCTGTATCATTACCAACTAACAGCAAACTCTGCAGCCTTATTGTACAAGTCACTGAGCTCTAAGATATTGGATCACATCACATGAATCCTTTACACTACAAAAACTACATTACATGCGGGAATAGAACATGTAGACTATATACATTGTTATGCTCATGCACTTGTAAATTTAACACAATTGAGACAAAGTTATATATAATGTACTGGATGTAATAGATAAACGTGACCTGAAAGGGAAACAACCTCAGTATAATTCTGGCTAAGGGATGTCCAAGGGCTTGTAGGACATATTGACAGAAGAATATCTCAGCACATATAACACATGTACAGGCTAAGCACTGCTCCAAATCTCCTGTGTCCTTCTCCTAGCCAGAGAAGAGTCTTTTGTATTTTGGCTAAAAGCCCATAGTCCTATCTTGATATCACCATTAAAGATACATATAAGTTGATATTTGTGTTTATGTATTATATACTTTTATAGGAGAAAAAGAAGTCCATCCATGAGCTCCATAAACCAGACCATGATAGAAGGCTTTAGACTTAAAGGAGTCTCAGATGTTGCTGGTCTACAAGTTCTCATCTTCCTTCTGGTTCTTCTCATTTATCTTATCTGTCTTGGAGGAAATCTGACCATTCTACTCCTGGTCTGCTGTGATCGCCACCTGCACACTCCCATGTACTTCTTCTTGGCCAACTTGTCCATCATAGACATATCCACCTCTACTACAACACTACACAGGATTTTTGTAATCCCCACAACACACAACCACATGGTTTCCACGTCGGCCTGTATGACCCAGTTATATATTTTTTCTACATTACTCAGTAATGAGATCTCAGTATTGGCCTCCATGAGCTATGACCGCTATGTCGCCATCTGTAGACCTTTACATTATCACACAGTCATGAGTCGGAGACTCTGTGGTCTTCTGGCCTCCGTCTGCTGGAGTTTGGGGTTCATAGAGGAGATTCCTCTCATTGTCCTCATTTCCAGGTTCACTTGTTACATTTCCAAGGAAATTGATCATTATTTTTGTGATGTTTTGCCCATCCGGGACATTACATGCAGTGACACTTCACCAGTGGACCTTTATATTCTCATTGCTGGTAACTTGCTTGTAATTATTTTACTTTCTCTGACTATAATTCCTTATGTTTTCATTATTACCAGTATATTAAGAATCAGCTCGAGTACTGGCAGACGTAAAGCCTTCTACACATGTTCCTCACACATCATGGTGGTTGTCCTCTTCTATTCTTCTATCATCATACAATACATAGGAACAATTTCTGGGAACAAAATGGGCTCCACCAAAATCCTCTCTCTGCTAAACACGGCCGTTGTCCCCATGATGAACCCCCTGATCTACAGCCTGAAAAATAAAGATGTCAAATCTTCCCTACAAAGAAAACTTAAATTTTGAGGAAATTTTTTTTAACTTTTTTAAATCTTAATTTGAACATTTTGAGTTGCCAAAGCTGAGACAAAGATGGATCTTGTGTAACCTCTCATTTATCTACAGAAGGTCTAGTGGGAGGTAAATGTTATTGATCTGTTGTCAACACAAATCTTCCCAATTCTGTCCCTTGAGATCAGTTAATGTGGATTATTTCCTAAGGTGATGGTGAAATCCTTATTCTCTACACGTACAATAGATAATAGAGTGAACTACGAGTGATGATGAACATGTTGAAGGACAATGGAATGACTGTGATATGATGGTTACTCTGTATTGTATTGTCTATGTCATGTACTGATAGAGATAATGCTGTCCAGGACGGTTGTAGGACTTTGCAAGACGCTGCTTCATCAGTATCTTCAGTGTAAATTTTGGCAGGAGTCTTGTCTGGGGTTGACAAGTAACCTTTGGCCACATAGTAACACTCAGTATGGTCCCTCCATAACTGTCATCAGAAGTGAAATCAGGACACGAAAATCTTTCCTAGGATCATCTAACAAGGAAGGGGGTGTTCAGCAACCGGTGTGTCAAATATTTGTGCAGAGAGCAGGGGAGAAAGATTTAGGATACATAAACCACCAGATCTAAAAGAAGGACAATCAGTCTTAAGATGGCCGTACACATTGTCTAGTTCACTCTTAAACATTCCATGTTTTAGGATAATGGTTTCTTCTCTTGATATGCTCACCAGCCTACACCACCTCCAGTAGGTCCAGCACATTGACCATCTACACCAGCGGTTCTCAACCTGTGGGTCGCGACCCTGGCGGGGGTCGAACGACCAAAACACAGGGGTCGCCTAAAGCATTCCTTGCAACCGTCCTGGTCGGTGAGAGGTATGTCCCGGTTTCAAATTATCAGCGCCCGGAGGACGCCGATGAGTTGAACACACAGGCAATTAAAGCAGGAGCTGTCACAGCCAGCTCCTCCTTTAACGCTGCGCTGCAGCTTCTGCATGTGTAGCCGCGATGTGATGATGTCACATCGCGCCTACAACTATATGAGTAAGCGAGACTGCGTAGAGAGCGGCGGGGGAGAGTTGGTAGGTGAGTGTAACAGGTTTTTTTTGTTTTAAACATTAAGGTGGGACATAATGAAGGGGCAGATGAAGGGGGGATGGCATGACACTGGGGACAGAGATGGAGGGACATGAAACTGTGGGCAGATGAAGGGAGGGGCGGCATGACCCTGGGGGCAGAGATGGAGGGACATGAAGCTCTGGGCAGAGATGGGGGAACATGAAACTGGGGGAAGAGATGGAGATACATGAAACTGGGGGCAGATGAAGGGGGTACGGCATGACACTGGGTGCAGAGATTGGGGGACATGAAACTGGGGAAGAGATGGGGGACATGAAACTGGGGGCAGAGATGGAGGGGGACATGAAATTGGGGGCAGATGAAGGGGTTATATGAAACTGGGGGAGAGATGGCAAGGGGACATATAATGTATGGGTGACTGTAGGAGGATTATACTGTGTGGGGGGCACATGAAAAATGAATGAGAATGGGCGAGTCAACATAAAATTGGGCGGAGCTAGATTCGCCACGGCGCGCTGCGGGAGGTATGCCTAAAGCCATCAGAAAATACATATTTCCGATGGCTTTAGCCACTGAGAAGCCGCAGCAACGCTATTCAGCTGGAACGCACGCCATTATGGAAGCACATTCCAAACTGGATTGGGTCACCGCAACATGAGGAACTGTATTGCAGGGTCATGGCATTAGAAAGGTTAAGAACCACTGATCTACACCGAACCTTCTCATTTATCTCCTATTAACCTGCATCCTAAGCAGCTACATGTCACATTGAGGGGGTGCAGTGCATTAGTGTTACCAGGTATATTTCCCAGGTGGTTCTTTTTGAGCCTACTTCACTATCTGTAGCCGATCACCCAAATTTGGCCAAGAAATCTTCTGTGGGCTTTTCTTGTTGATTACAAAAGTATACAGAATGCAGGATAAAGTGTCCATTGGAGTCAGTAAGCATGTACAGCCCCGAACCTACTAATAATGATAAAAGACCCCAACACGCAACCCAACTCCTTACACCCTCGGTGACTAAACACTTCCTATTTAAGGTGCCTTCATCTTTCTTGGCCCCCAGAGTGGAGTGGATTGACCCGACTATCGCAGACCAAACACTGAGCCATTATAATAATGAAGGGAGTGACCACAAGGTCATTCATTTATTCGATATTTTCTCCGTCCCGAGTTATTTCAGGTCATTAAAGATAACAAGAAAGTTGGTATTGAAGAAAATGGGAAAAAAAGAAAAGTTCCACCACAACCTACAATGTGATTAAGTCCTATTGAGGAAATGTTTCTTCAACTGGTATTGGAAGAATTGCAGACAATACCCCATGGTAATACATATGACAATTTGTGATATGAACAGGGGGTTGCTTTACATCACTTGGTACAGATGACAAGTGTGGCATATAAGTGTTAGGACAGTGCAGTAGATGCGGCCTAGGGGTCGGGTCACAGCCCGTTCCTCTGTTGTGGTGCCGTAACACACTGTCATTCCCTCCTTGTTGCTGGGAGTCCAGCATAGCAGGAGTTAATTCCCTTGCAGCCTTTGGGCGTGGTCAGTCTGCTGACTGACAGTGGTGTCAGCCTATGAGCACCTGGCTTGGGCACCTGGCCCGCCTTCTCTCCATTTAAGGAAGCAGGTTTGGCAGCCCGGTGCTCTAGCCTCAATTCCATTTTGTGCACGTCTAAGCAAGACATTAGTTTTAAGCTGCTGTGGGGGGCTAACAATGTCTTATGAAAAATTATGTATAGAGGTGGGGGCTGAGATTGTTCTATCTGTCCATTTCCCTTTTCCCAGAGATGAGCAGTTTGGAACTTGCCAGACTGGTTATGTAGACACTTTGCTCTGAGTATTGGGTGATGCTATCTTACAAAGAACGGAGACAGATTGGCTGGGACCAGGGGCATTGTTAGGAAAAGATCAAAGACGAAAGACCCCTTTTTAGATAAAGGGAGAAGAGAAGGGTAATTAAGCTAATTGTCTCCAACGAGGATGTAAACACAGGATGTCTATTGTCCTTAGAATGCCTTGAGATATACATCTAGAGAGAGAGACTGTGGGGTGGTAGTTTCCTGTTGGAATGTATTAATTAGATGTAATTAGGCCTTAGCCAATGAGAAGATGCTAGGTTATGTTGCTATGTCATTAGAATAACCCAGTATAAATACTACCTCTCTGTAACAATAAATCAGAATCCATTTTGATACACCACCATCTGTGTCTTTGTGGTTCTCCAGGCTAAAGGATGGCTTTAGCCAATCCAGGCCTGTTATTTAATTTGAAACTACAACAACATAAGCTCTGGGGGTCTTGTGCTCCTAACACTGCCATAGGTAGGTACTGAGAATCGCCACCCTTTAGATAGAATTGTTGGAATCTCCTCCCTTAGTCAGTCTGCTACCTGTACTGCTGCAGCAGTAGGTGGCTGTGGTGGGTGCGGCCCAGTAAGTTACCGGGAGCACATGGTCATTGTTTTTTATGTTAGTCTAGCGGTGAAGTAACTGCTAACACTTTAGTATTCATTTGCGGCTGCTCTGTGCTGCAGGGGACATCCCTCTAAGTTAATAGGGAGCAATCAGTTGGTGGTGTAGCCCGTCAGTGACGCTAACTGTCAAGCCTTGTTCACACCAGGGTGCCCTGTGGTTCAGGGCCCAGTTGGGCTTCGCAGGCTATTGTTTATTATTTTTTTAAGATAGCCTGCTGACCATAACAATAAATCTTCTTCCTTTTCTGTATTTTAAATCTTTTTATGCATTTTGCATTTAGCCTGAAGCCAATAACATTTTATTCCTCTCCATGTTCTCACTTTTATAAGTTTAAAATTTTATTTAAATGTAGATTTTTGAGACCTTGTATTTTGAAGGTTCAAGTGAACGCAGCATCTAAGGGGTTTAACGGCAAATATTCCCTCTGACTAATTATGGGAGTGTTATAAACCACAGTCCATGGTACTCCATCTCCTGGGGTTGTCTGAAGTCACAAGAAAATATGAAGTCATTCTCCTCTACCTTCAGCTGCACATGTTCCCCTGCACACTGGTTTAAAGTGACAACTGTGAGTCTATGCCGCTCCACTTCAGACTGTGATATCTCAGGATCTAATGTGGATACAGACATGATCTTGAGTTAGAGATGTTTAGTTACTGTGGCCTCCAGAAATGTCTCCTGCTTGGGGTAAGGTATAATGTACTTCACTCCCACTAGCAGGAGATGTTCAAAGATTTGTGTGGGTCCATGGGTGTGGGTGGTGTGGGTCGCCTGTGTGAGCTCGTGTGCACTTTTCTTGAGTCAGATATGTTCCTGATCACATTTAATGTTGACTCACTTTATACCTGTATTAACCATATCTTATACTCTCTTAGGATGTGCAGTCCTGGCGGTGCATTAGCCGATTTACTACTGACATTAGGACATTAGCACAGCGCTCCTTGGGATGTTTAAAGCTTGGGAAATCTTTTTGTATCCTAATTCGGCTTTAAACTTCTCCACAACAGTATCTCGGACCTGCCTGGTGTGTTCCTTGGTCTTCATGATGCTCTCTGCGCTTTATACAGACCCCTGAACCTATCACAGAGCAGGTGCATTATATGGAGACTTGGTTACACCAGTGGATTCTATTTATCATCATCAGTCATTTAGGACAACATTGGATCATTCAGAGATCAGAATTGAACTGAACCGAGTGAGCTTGCTGCACTGAAAGTAAAGGGACCGAATAATTTTGCATGCTCAATTTTTCAGTTTTTTATTTGTTAAAAAAGTTTAAAATATCCAATAAATTGCTTTCCACTTCACAATTGTGTTCCACTTGTTTTTGATTCTCCCCCCCAAAAAAAAATAAAAATTAAATTTGATATCTTTATGTTTGAAGCCTAAAATGTGGCAAAAGGTTGAAAAGTTCAAGGGGGCTGAATACTTTCACAAGGCGCTGTATCTAATCTTCTGACGTGTGATACTGTGTGCTGAACTGTGTATCTAATCCTCTGATTTGTGATACTATATGCTGAGCTGTGTATCTAATCTTCTGTGTGCTGAGCTGTGTATCTAATCATCTGATGTGTGATGCTATGTGCTGACCTGTGTATCTAATCCTCCTATGTGTGATATTGTGTGCCGATCTGTATATCTAATCATCTGATGTGTGATACCATGTGCTGAGCTGTGTATCTTACCCTCTGACATGTAATACTGTGTGCTGAGCTGTGTATCTCATCCTCTGACGTGTGATACTGTGTTCTGAGCTGTGTATCTAATCCTCTGATTTGAGATACTGTGTGCTGAGCTGTGTAACTAATACTCAATGTGTGCTGACCTGTGTATCTAATCATCTGATGTATGATGCTGTGTGCTGAGCTGTGTGTCTAATCCTCCTATGTGTGATAGTGTGTGATAAGCTGTGTATCTAATTCCCTGATGTGTGATGGTGTATGCTGACCTGTGTATCTAATCCTGTGATGGGTGATACTGTGTGCTAAGCTGTGTATCTAATCATCTGATGTGTTCTACTGTGTGCTGAGCTGTGTATCTAATGCTCTATGTGTGATACTGTGTGCTGAGCTGTGTATCTAATCCTCTGATGTGTGTATCTCAGTTTGGATATCAATGTTGGATTGTGTATGTGGAGTGACCGGGTGTATTGCAGATGGAATATGAGTAAAAGACTAGCAGGTTTGTATTAGCTAATGCAGGTCATTGTTTTGGGAATATTGTATCTCAGGAATGGTACGTTCAAGAAACTTGAAGTCCAGTCTAAAACCTTCCTGGACACCAAAAGTGTCTGTGTGCCAAATTTTGTGAAGATCAGTCCAGTTGTTTGGTTGTGCATAGAAGACAGACAGACAAGCAGACAGACAGAAACTCATTTTTATATATACAAGAGATGGACCCCGGGCAGTTGTTGCTACAGAGGCATTTCATTTATTCCCCCTTTCTTGGGTCTGAAATTCTACTTTTCAATTAAAATGTTAATGTATACAATGATGTCACAGAATGGGGAAAATACCCTCAGTGATGTCACAGGTCAGGGATGATACAGGCAGATAATTGTTACGGTTCTGTGTGTATATGTATATATATTTTTTAAACTACAGAACTTCTTAGCTGTAGAACACTACAGCGAGGTCCACAGGCCCAATGATGGGCGGCTGTATGTCTGAACTCAATGTGAACTACTGCGAAGACTCTGCAGCATGAAAATCAATGTGAACTACTGCAGAACACTGCAGCCTAACTCAATGTGAACTACTGTAAGACACTGCAGCCTAACGCAATGTGAACTACTGCAGAACACTGCAACCTGAACTAAATGTGAACTACTGCAAGACACTGCAGCCTGAACTCAATGTGAACAGTGTGTACTGTGCGACACTCCATGTGAACAAAGTGCAACTAAAATCCTGCCAGTTTAGCTCACTGGCCAGGTGCACCAGTACAAGTGAAACAAAGATGGCTGCCAAGGGTTAACACTCAACCCAGGACAGCAAACACACACACTTACCCCTGCGACAGCTAGGGGCCACCACGGAAGTTTTAGAACATTCTCCTGCACACAGCTTGGAGTCCCCAGGGGGGTTTGCATCATTGGAGACATCACACACCCATGCTCCCGCACACAGGATACATGAAGTCAGACAGTACACATAGGCTATCTCAGAGACCATACCTGCCGCAGATCTACAAGCTGGAATGGCGTCTACCGCTCCTAGCCCTGGTGTAGATCTAACAGTTCAGGGTTTACAGGTCCTACCTAACAGCACCCAGGAGAAGCAGAGGAACCCCACATAGAGGCCTAGTCTGAAACTTGTCTGAGTACTGGAGCCTATCCCTGAAAACTACTGTAATTCACTCCGTGGACTTTGAGGAAATTTTAGTGGAAGTGTGAGCCCTCAGCGGGCGTCGGCTCAAACTATTTAAAGGGAAGTCCCCACCCAATAGGGGTGGAGGTGATGACCTCACCGCTCATGCGCAATAGGGGGGAAATGGCACTTAGCTTGTGAGCAGCTCCAATATGTCTGAGCATGCTCAGTGAGGTGAAAGCTGGACGGTTAGACTGACCCGCAGATGGCGCTGTGTGCTATGATAGCAACCTGCAGAACCCAATCCTAATAATAATGCACCCCATGATGTGGGTGACTATGGGGTGTTTCCCTCTGTTACCCCAGGCCTGGTGAGATTATAGTGTGAACTGAAATCAAATAAGAAAATACAAGTACCATTTTGTTCATTGTAATAAGAATATTGCCAGAGAATCCCTTTAAGGGTTAAGGCTCCATCTGATACATTGTAGTAGTTTTATGAATTAAACTTCCGAGTTGTATATTCTCTATTGTATACATAAGTTACAAGTTACTCTACATGTTTACGTCTTCTTATTATTAGCTTGTTATTCTTCTTGTTCTGATCCCTCGAGATTTCATCCCACAGCTCAGTATAGTGTATAAGTGCCGGTGTCTGTGTGACAGAGAAGTATCTGCCGGCCGTGTTACATGAGGATATGACCTGTGTATATTGTCTTATGTTATAATAGTTTTGTTTTACCAATGTATTTCCTTATCCCTGTCTAATCCTCCATAAGGTAAATGACTCCATTGTCTTGTTCTGTAGCCGCTGTATGTCATAGGATGTGTCTTCTTCTTAGTCTTCTGTTATACACAGAGTAGTCTGACTTATCTGTTCTGTATTATAATAACTAGTAGTAATATTATATAGTTAAAAGGAATTGTCTTATAACAACCAGTTTGGAGACTGAAGCCTATGAAGTGATCAGCTGTGATTGCAGGAGAAGATATGAGCGGCCATAGCCGAGGACCTGTGATATAACAAGTCATAGACCCAAATCACTAATCCACGGTGTAATATATAGGAGGAGTAAGAGATCCTCATTGTTAGTTGTTCTCCTCTGTATCTAATTGATGTTTCTACCTCTAATTTGTTTCCTTGTATGGGTACAATGATCCGGAGCAGTACAGGTAAGGCCGGGCTGTATCATTACCAACTAACAGCAAACTCTGCAGCCTTATTGTACAAGTCACTGAGCTCTAAGATATTGGATCACATCACATGAATCCTTTACACTACAAAAACTACATTACATGCGGGAATAGAACATGTAGACTATATACATTGTTATGCTCATGCACTTGTAAATTTAACACAATTGAGACAAAGTTATATATAATGTACTGGATGTAATAGATAAACGTGACCTGAAAGGAAAACAACCTCAGTATAATTCTGGCTAAGGGATGTCCAAGGGCTTGTAGGACGTATTGACAGAAGAATATCTCAGCACATATAACACATGTACAGGCTAAGCACTGCTCCAAATCTCCTGTGTCCTTCTCCTAGCCAGAGAAGAGTCTTTTGTATTTTAGCTAAAAGGCTTGATATCACCATTAAAGATACATATAAGTTGATATGTGTGTTTATGTATTATATACTTTTATAGGAGAAAAAGAAGTCCATCTATGAGTTCCATAAACCAGACCATGATAGAAGGCTTTAGACTTAAAGGAGTCTCAGATGTTTCTGACCTACAAGTTCTCATCTTCCTTCTGGTTCTTCTCATTTATCTCATTTGTCTTGGTGGAAATCTGACCATTCTACTCCTGGTCTGCTGTGATCGCCACCTGCACAATCCCATGTACTTCTTCTTGGCCAACTTGTCCATCATAGACGTATCTGGCTCTACTACAGCGCTACACAGGATGTTTGTAATCACCACAACACACAACCACATGGTCTCCACCTCGGCCTGTATGGCCCAGTTATATATCTTCTGTACATTGACCAGTAATGAGTTTTCCATATTGACCGCCATGAGCTATGACCGCTATGTCGCCATCTGTAGACCTTTACATTATCACACAGTCATGAGTTGGAGACTCTGTGGTCTTCTGGCCTCAGTTTGTTGGGGTTTGGGGTTCATAGAGGAGATTCCTACCGTTGTGCTCATTTCCAGGTTCACATGTTACATTTCCAAGGAAATCGATCATTATTTTTGTGACATTTTGCCCATCCGGGACATTACATGTAGTGACACTTCACCGGTGGAACTTTATATTCTCATTGCTGGTAACTTGCTTGTAATTATTTTACTTTCTCTGACTATAATTCCTTATGTTTTCATTATTTCATGTATATTAAGAATCAGTTCGAGTACTGGCAGACGTAAAGCCTTCTACACGTGTTCCTCACACATCATGGTGGTCGCCATCTTCTATATTTCTATCATATTACAATACATAGGAACAGTCTCTGGGAACAAAATGGGTTCCACCAAAATCCTCTCTCTGCTAAACACGGCCGTTGTCCCCATGATGAACCCCCTGATCTACAGCCTGAAAAATAAAGATGTCAGATCTTCCCTACAAAGAAAACTTAAATTTTGAGGGAATTTGAACATTTTGAGTTGCCAAAGCCGAGACAAAGATGGATCTTGTGTAACCTCTCATTTATCTACAGAAGGTCTAGTGGGAGGTAAATGTTATTGTTCTGTTGTCAACACAATTCTTCCCAATTCTGTCCCTTGAGATCGGTTAATGTGGATTATTTCCTAAGGTGTTGGTAAAATCCTTATTCTCTACACGTACAATAGATAATAGAGTGAACTACGAGAGATGTTGAACGTGTTGAAGGACAGTGGAATGACTGAGATATGATGGTAACCAAAATACAGGACCAGCCTCGCGGAGAAAGGCAGAAAATCAGCGCTCACCCGGTTTGGAATAGGAAAGGCAACTTTATTTGGCACCAAATAAAGTTGCCTTTCCTATTCCAAACCGGGTGAGCGCTGATTTTCTGCCTTTCTCCGCGAGGCTGGTCCTGTATTTTGGTTGTTGTCCTGACGTCTACGTGACTGCCATCAGCGGCTGCCTGCCAGTAACACACTGGTTCTCTGATTGCTACGATTATAGGTTGTTGTGTCCAACACAACCTAGCCAGGTGAGCGGACACCTGTATTGATTTCTCCATACCCTTTTTTTTTTCTTTTCATTAACTATATACCAAAGGTATTACACAAGGAACGGCTCGGTGCCGGGGGTTTTTTCTTTTCTTCTTTGAGATATGATGGTTACTCTGTATTGTATTGTCCATGTCATGTATCGAGATAATGCTGTCCAGTCCGGTTGTAGGATTTTGGTAAATTTTGGCAGGAGTTTTGTCTGGGGTTGACAAGTAACCATTGGCCACATAGTAAAACTCCGTATGGTCCCTCCAAAGTCATCAGAAGTCAAATCAGGACACGGAAATCTTTCCAAGGATCACCTGACAAGGTAGGGGGTGTTCAGCAATATTTGTGCAGAGAGCAGGGGAGAAAGATTTAGGATACATAAACCACCAGATCTAAAAGAAGGACAATCTGTCTTAAGATGGCAGTACACATTGTCTAGTTCACTCTTAAACATTCCGTGTTTTAGGATAATGGTTTCTTCTCTTGGTATGCTCACCAGCCCACACCACCTCCAGTAGGTCCAGCACATGGACCATCTACACCGAACCTTCTCCTTTATCTCCTATTAACCTGCATCCTAAGCAGCTACATGTCACATTGCGGGGGTGCATTAGTGTTACCATTACCAGGTATATTTCCCAGGTGGTTCTTTTTGAGCCTACTTCACTATCTGTAGCCAATCACCCAAATTTGGTCAAGAAATCTTCTGTGGGTGTTTCTTGTTGATTAGAGAAGTATACAGAATGCAGGATAAAGTGTCCATTGGAGTCAACAAGCATGTACAGCCCCGAACCTCCTAATAATGATAAAAGACCCCAACACGCAACCCAACTCCTTACACCCTCGGTGACTAAACACTTCCTATTTCAAGGTGGCTTCATCTTTCTTGGTCCCCAGATTGGAGAGTCTCAAAAACAAAAAGAAAGGAGACACCGAGCGGCCCGTAGCGTAGTATAAACACGTACCAATCAAAAAGATGAAGTAAGGCTCACCTTATGGGGTCGTGAACACACAACTAAGAGATAACAGTGACAGTGGTTGACGGGAGTCTCCTTTGGATCCGGTGTAGCTGCAAGGTTCCTGGCGCCTCACAGGCGTATATAGAATACAGCAAAATGACCAACAACACAGACTGGGATGCCACAACTGGTTGGGAAGGAACTGTACTCACCAAGAGTTAAAACAGAACAATTTTATTCAATAATTTCCAGCACGACGCGTTTCGGGTGTAACACTTCTCCCTTCATCAGGTGCAACAATTCTAAGATAAAAACAAAATAAGCCACATATATACTGATAGGAAAAAAAGGACATTGTGATCCCTATATCATATATCCCTATATGGGGCTCACAATCTACATTTAAAAAAAAGGATGAAGGAATTGCCTGGAAGGATTGATGTTATGGATGAGATTTATCGATAATATGGTGTTCATAGGGCGAGGTACATGCACAACTTTGGATGAATTTCTGCAACTCTTTAGTCATAATGAAGCAAACATCAAATTGACATGGACTGTTTATTGGGATTTTATGGCGATTACGTCAGACGATCGGGGGTGGAGGTGTCCATAGTACTGTACATCCTAAACTGATAACAGTCATCTCTGCTTTCCATGATAAGTCCTCTCATCCAGCACAGGTTATTCAGGCTATTCCTACAGGACAATATATTAGAACCCACAGATTTTTGGATTCTAATTGAATTTGTGAGATTGAAAATTCTACTCAAAGTTTTTTGAGAAAAGGACGTAGAAGTAGTAGTGGTGACGGGGGTGGAGTACTGGAGCACCAGGGCAAAAGTATAAGAGGGAATTATTAGGGTGTGTAAGAATCCCTTTGTCATGATGAGTCTAAAGGAAGACGATTACATTGTCAATGATTATTTTGTTTTGGATAACGCCTGGAATCTGAGTGAGGGCGACAACAAGATGACATCACAGGAGGAGGATGCTGGTAGTGGTGGTAACATTATCTGAATTGCAGTCCCAACATCATAAACACCTGTGTGGGAAGACCTAAGGAAAGCTCATCTGGTAGTGGTGACCATAGCGGACACATTCCCAGCACTGTCGGTCATCGCAACACCAGCAACATTTATTTATTTCCCTAGAGGAAAATTTTTTGTACAGTATCCAATGATAAGTCCATGGAGCAATGCAAGATCTGGAGGCAGAAAATAATCTGTGGCTGTGCAAGTGCAAGACAGGCCACTTTCACACCTAGCACATGGTCAGCTTTATCATCATCATCATCTCTGTTTCTCCTATTTCTCCACCATTCTTTCAGGCGGGGCCATTTTAACACAATGGTGTGCCCTGTGCAAAGGTTTCATAAGTGGTCCCCCATCACCACTTAGAAATACCTGACCTGTACAAATTATAATGTCCCTTAGTGGCTCCCATACAGTATAATGCCTCTCTAGTGGCCCCGTGCAATATCATGTGCCTCATAATGTCTCCTTCCAGGTTTCTCCCACAGATTAATGTGCCCCTACCCCTGGTTGCCTCCACAATGTCATTCCACTGCCCAAGTGGACCCATATTGTCATGTCCTCTCCATGTTTCCCCCACAGTATCATGCCTCCCCACCTTCAAGGTTACCCCCACAGTATCATGTGCCCCACAACTCCATAGGTTTCCCCCACAGTATCATGTCCCCCTACACTGTCACGTCCCCCTCATGTTGCTCCCACAGTGTCATGTCTCCCCCAGGTTGCCTTTACAGTATCATGTCCCCCACCTCCCAGGTTTTCCCAGGGTGTCATGTCCCCCTCAGGTTGCCTCTACAGTATCACCCCCCCCCCCATGTTGTCCTCACAGTTTAATTTCTCACACTGTTTATAAAATAAAAACCCAAACATTAATACTCATCTTTCCCCGTTCCCCTGTTCACTCTTCTCTATGGTCCTGGAGTCTTCAAGGAGCGACAAGTGTGATGTAAGTGACACCACTACATTGCTCCTCCTGCTTCCAGGACACCAGGAGAAAAGACAGAGGCCAGGTGTTGAATTAGGGAGTGGACGGCTTCCTACTCCATCACTTCCTTCAACTCATCGGTGTCCTCTGGATGCTGATGAGTTGGCCAGCTTAAACCCATTTGCCCTGGACAGTGGGACAGCAAATGCAGGACTGTCTCGCTGTCCAAAGGGTGCCTCGTCTACCATAGGGCCTGGTGCAAGTACACTGTTAACCCTATGGTTTAAGCAGCCCCGCCTTCAGGCATCCATAGGGGAATGTGTGTCCAGTAAACAGCCCCATAGATATCATAGGGCTATGCCTGGTATTGCAGCTTGGCCCCATTCACTTAAATAGGACAGTTCTGCTATTATACTATGTATGTGACCAATAAATGTGACATCATCAACACAGGGACCAAAGCAGTCATAAGCCCCAAACAGATGATCAGCGGGGGTCATGGGAGTTGGGCCCCACCAATCAGATATTGATGAGCTATCCTTTCCTGAGACCAGCGCCTCCATTCCTTCTCCCAACTCCTCCTCACTCCTCTGTGTCTTATGGGCATTTCGTCTTCATATGGCAATTTCATCTATTAGTTAGGGACTGGGGATACTAAGGTGGTCACCCCTACAGAAACCAAGGTGCAGCTGCAGACAAAACAAACAGGATGGGATGTGCTGGACAACAGACACGCAGCACAACACAATACACAACAAGAGAATGAGGAGAGGAACAGTGGAGAGGTGAGGAACCCAAACCTCACAAATAACCAGATAGTGCCAGGCAAACAGAACTGAGGACAGGGCAAAGTAGAAGTGTGGAGGGGCAAACCAGACTCACACACAAGGCCACACTCACACCACATCCTAGTCAGTTGTAATTCCACCAAAACACTCCTCCCAGAGCCACGAATTCTAGGTGGTAACCACGAAAACCGGTAACTAATGGAGCCAGCCCTCCTCCTTATACAGGCCCCAGAACTGTCCCATAGGTTGATGGTAATGATCAACACCTGTGCTTCAATCCCAAGAACCTCAAGTATATACTGAAGGCCTAAACGCTATGTACAAACAGATGGCTCAATGGCAAGGAACCCACCCGAAGACCACCAGAAGACTGGATCAAATCCACAAAAACACACACAAATATATACAAGTATACAGGTCGTGACCGTTGTATATTCTCTATTGCGTACATAAGTTACAAGTTTACGTCTTCTTCGTGTTAGTTTGTTCTTCTTCTTGATCAGAGCCCTCCAGATTTCATCCCACAGCTCAGTATAGTGGTTGGTGTCTGCCAAAGTGCAAGGCAGCAGGCACCGAAGTATGAAGCTGTGACTACAGTCAAGGACAATATATGTCATTTACGGCCCACTGGGTTAATGTGGTGCCTGCCCAGATACATCAGCAACTTGTACCTGTGACACAGCTTCTGCCTCCATGTTCTCATGTCATTGGTAACAGAATCATAGAGGTGAGGAACTTTTCCATTGTCTCAATAAAGAAATCAAATCCTGAGGGAGATGAGGACGAGGCAGATTACCCAGACACTCCGTGGTCGTATGCAGTGGAGATGGATGCAGGGAGTCACTTGTTCAAATTGCACAATGAATGCTCACTCGCTTGCACAGCGATAGCTGAATTGTCACCAATCGGCAGAAGGATGACTACTGGCTCTCCACCATGTTAGACCCTTGGTACTGGGTAAAAATGGGGACCTTTATACCTGCTGAGAGAGAGAACAAACTGAACTACTATAGTGACATGCTATGTGGCAAGTTGGCTGCTAACTATCTAAGCAATTGTCCATCTTCTCACATGTCCAACTGGGGGGCCCTGAATGCTCAAGTTGCACTGGCATGGCAGCTGTGGGAGAGGATGGGGATGGAAGGAGCAGTGTTGGCTTCATCAGCAGTAGCCTGAGCCTAGAGTTGCTGATGAGCAGCTTTCCTGACCCGCATAGTGAAGAAGTTGATCATCAGCAGCTAGATACAAAGCAGAACTTGAACCAGGAGGTGGTGACATACTTAGAGTGCACCCTGCCACCCGTTGTGGAAGATCCACTGGACTTCTGGGCAGCAAAACTGGAGTTGTGGCTGCAACTGGGCGAGTTTGCCCAGGAAGTAGAAGATGTCAGTGATGTCACAGAATGGCAAAAACACCGACAGTGATGTCACAGGTCAAAGATGATGCGGGCAGATAATGCACACCATGATATGGGCAACTATGGAGTCTTTCCTTCTGTTGCCCCAGGCCTGGTGAGACGATGGTTTGACCTGAAATAAAATAAGAATATATGTAAATAACTTTTGGTTCGTTGTAATAAGAAAACTGTGAGAGAATCCCTTTAAGGGTTAAGACTCCATCTGATACATTGTAGAAGTTTTATCAATTCAACTTCTTCTGAGTTGTATATTCTCTATTGTATACATAAGTTACAAGTTACTCTACAAGTTTACTTCTTCTTCTTGTTAGATTGTTCTTCTTCTTGTTCAGAGCCCTCGAGATTTCATCCCACAGCTCAGTATAGTGTATAAGTGCTGGTGTCTGTGTGACAGAGAAGTATCTGCCGGCCGTGTTACATCAGGTATGTCCTGTGTATATTGTATTATATTATAATTGTTTATACTTATCTCTTTCTAATCCTCCATAAGGTAAATGACTCCATTGTCTTGTTCTGTAGCCGCTGTATGTCATAGGATGTGTCTTCTTCTTAGTCTTCTGTTATACACAGAGTAGTCTGACTTATCTGTTCTACATTATAATAACTCGTAGTAATATCGTTTTATCTAATTGTTGTTTCTACCTCTAATATATCCATATGCCAAAACAGATATGATAATGATACAGTATAATGTATAATTATTGTACAAGTCACTGAGCTCTAAGAATATTGAAACATAGTTACATAGTAGACATCTACAAAAACGACATTACATGCGGGAATAGAACATGTAGACTATATACATTTTATTTTTAGTGTCATGTAGTTGCTATTTTAACACAATTGAGAGAAAGTTATATATAATGTACTGGATGTAGCTAATTGTATTCTGAAGATAACACGACTCCTGTATAATTCTGGCTAAGCCCAAGGGCTCGTGGAATATATTGAACCCTGAATGTCTCAGCACATAGATGACACGTACAGGCTAAGCACAGACCCCGAATGCTCAGTAATGATTGTAGATTTATTAGGTGTTTCATTTTTCCCCGTTTTCCTTTAGTTTTCTCTATGATACACAGATTCAGCGTCCTGCACATAATGTCATCTCCTATCTCTATAGAGTCAGAGCTCAGTTTCTTTGTTACACTGCTCCAAATCCCCCGTGTCCGTCACACAGCCAGAGAAGAGGCTTTTATATGGCAAATAGTTTGTATTCCTATCTTTATATTACCATTAAAATATAGAGCTTAGGTAATGTACATGTATATTATATACTTTATAGGGAAATAAACGATCCATCCATGAGCTCCATAAATCAGATAGAAGGCTTTACACTTAGAGGAGTCTCAGATGTTCCTGCACTTTCAGTGATTCTGCGCTAGGTTTCGTTTTGAGGCATAGTTATATATACCTAGACATATACAGGGGAATCTCAATAAATACGGAAAATTTGCCGAATTGGTGAGTAAGAGTTTAGGGTTGAGCAATTGGGATTGGAAAATATCGGATTCCGATCTCGATCTGTTTTGGTGGGATCGAGGTCTTGTGTTAGTTCCCACAATGCTTGGCTACTGGCAAACAATGTTGTTAGCTTTCCCACAATGATTTGCCAGTAGCCAGTAGCCAAGCATTGTGGGAACTAACGTAAGACCTCGATCCCACCAAAACAGATCATGATCGGAATCTGATCTTTTCCGATAGCTCAACAGTATATGAGCTAAGTTTTGTGTTATACTGATACAACTCACTCAGTCCTACACACATCCGGTGCAGACTCTTATATGCTATTACCGGTAGGTTGTGTCTTTATATTTACCTTTATTACATACAGGTGAGTTAATGTGTGTATATAATTTTATCACGAAAACCAGATCCATCCATGAGTTCCATAAACCAGACCATGATAGAAGGCTTTAGACTTAAAGGGATCTCAGATGTTCCTGCTCTACAAGTTCTCATCTTCCTTCTGGTTCTTCTCAGTTATCTCATCTCTCTTGGAGGAAATCTGACCATTCTACTCCTGGTCTGCTGTGATCACCACCTGCACACTCCCATGTACTTCTTCTTGGCCAACTTGTCCATCATAGACATATCCACCGCCACTACAACACTACACAGGATTTTTGCAATCAGCACAAGACACAACCACATGATTTCCACCTCAGCCTGTATGGCTCAGTTATATATCTTCTGTACATTAACCAATAATGAGACTACAATTTTGACCGCCATGAGCTATGACCGCTATGTCGCCATATGTAGACCTTTACATTATCACACAGTCATGAGTCGGAGACTCTGTGGTCTTCTGGCCTCGGTCTGCTGGAGTTTGGGGATCATAGAAGAAATGCCTCTCATTGTCATCATTTCCAGGTTCACTTGTTACATTTCCAAGGAGATTGACCATTATTTTTGTGATGTTTTGCCCATCCGGGACATTACATGTAGCGACACTTTACCAGTGGACCTTTATATTCTTATCATTGGCAATTTGCTTCTAACTCTTTTACTATGTCTGACTATAACTCCTTACGTTTTCATTATCAAATGCATTTTAAGAATCAGCTCGAGTGCTGGCAGACGTAAAGCCTTCTACACGTGTTCCTCGCACATCATGGTGGTTGTCCTCTTCTATTCTTCTATTGTGTTACAATATGTAGGAACAATATCTGGGAGCAAAATGGGTTCCAACAAAATCCTCTCTCTGCTAAACACGGCCGTTGTCCCCATGGTGAACCCCCTGATCTACAGCCTGAAAAATAAAGATGTCAAGTCTGCCCTACAAAGAAAACTTAAATATTGAGGAAAAAACTATTTAATTCTTTAAATCCTAATTTGTAAAATTTAAATTGTCAAAGCTGAAACAAAGCTGGATCGTGTCCGACCTTTCATTCATCTACAGAAGGTCTAGTGGGAGGTAAAAGCTATTGATCTGTTATGCCAATAATCCTCCCAATTCTATCCCTTGAGATCGGTTAACAAGGATTTTTTTCTCTCTACACGCACAGTAGATACACATTGTTGGTCTCATCGTTTAATGAAAGAAAACCCCACAATGGTCACAGAAATAACCGGAATCTGATAAAAGTAATAATAAATGAAAATTCTATGGAAATGAACAAATGAAAGTTAGATTTTGCTTTTCGCTTCAACAGAATTTTTTATACATAAACCTCATGACACGGCCTGGACAGATATGACGGTTCCCGTAACTTAATATTTTGTTGCACTTTTTGAGAAAATCACTGAAATTAGATGATTCCAGTAATGGTCAGTGAGACTTCTGCCCCTCTCAGCAGGGATTTTGGCCCATCCTCATGAGCAAACTGCCCCTGTTGTCTCGGGTGTGAAGGAGCCTTATCCAGACGTCATGTTTCAGCTCCTTCCAAAGATGCTCCATAGGATTTAGGTGCGGGCTCATAGAAGCCACTTCAGAATAGTCCAATGTTCTCCTCTTGGCCATTCTTGAGTGTCTTTAGCTGCGTGTGTTGGGTCATTATCCTGTTACAAGACCCATGACCTGTGACTGAGACCAAGCTTTCTGACACTGGGCAGCACATTTCTCTCTAGAATCCCTTGATAGTCTTGAGATTTCATTGTACCCTGAACAGATTCAAGACACCCTGGGCCAGATGCAGCAAAGCAGCCCCAGAACATATCAGAGCTCCTCCATGTGTCACAGTAGGGACATAACAGAGCCTCCTCCATGTGTCACAGTAGGGACATAACAGAGCCTCCTCCATGTGTCACAGTAGGGACATAACAGAGCTCCTCCATGTGTCACAGTAGGGACATAACAGAGCTCCTCCATGTGTCACAGTAGGGACATAACAGAGCTCCTCCATGTGTCACAGTAGGGACATAACAGAGCTCCTCCATGTGTCACAGTAGGGACAGGGTTCTTTTCATGATAGGCGTCATTTTTCCATCTGTGAACATAGAGCTGATGTGCCTGGCCAAAAATTTGGATTTTTGTCTCATCTGTCTATAGGACATTCTCCCAGAAGTTTTGTGGCTTGTCAGCATGGAGTTTGGTTATTACTTTTGTCAGATTCAAGTTATTTCTGTGACCATTGTGGTATGTCTTTCATTGAAGGAGGGGACCAACAATTTTGCACCAGCCATGTTACAAAGTTGTATGGTTATACAGTTGGAATCTCTGTGCAGAAAGCAGGGGAGAGAGATTTAGGACAAGAAGGACAATCAGTCTTAGTCTGGCCGTACACATCGTTTAGGTCACTCTTATACATTTCTAATAAACAATCTGTGTTTTAGGATAATGGTTTCTTTCCTTGTTATGCTCACAGGTCCGCACCATCTCCAGTAGGTCCCGAACATGGACCATCTACACTGAACCTTCTCATTTATCTCCTATGAGCCTGTATCCTAAGCAGCTACATGTCACAGTGCGGGGGTGCAGTATATTAGGGTTACCAGGTATATTTACTGGGCAGTACCATTTATTATTCTGGATAATGTACCGGGAAGTTGGAAATAAAATTCTGAAATAGGTGTAATTGTGTGACTTTCTTGCGTCCTTGGTTTTTAAGGCGTGTACTCTGCAGCCCAAATGACATGATACCTGTGTTTTATGTTTTGGTAAGATTCCAGGGATACCAAATCTATATAGTTTTTTTTTTTTTTTTTTCATCTTAACAAAAATCCCAAACTTTGAAAAAAAAAATTTTTTCTTAAAGTTGACAGTCTGCCACCCGTCACTTTTTTAGCCTTGCAATGCATTTCTATGTGCTGAGTGGCGGCCATATTTAAAAACCTGACATCGGTCGTACTAGGGCATCAGATATCGGGAAGGGGTTAAATGTAGCTTTTTGAGACCTTGTATTTGCAAGAGAACTAATTTGCATACTGGCAGAAAACGGAATTTTAACTGAACGGCGGCGCGGAGAAGACGTCTAAAGGTAGGAGAAGTATTGTCCTGCTGGTAGATGCCATCATCCTGAGGAAACATATCTCACATGTAGGGGTGAACATGGTCCACAAGGATAGATGCCTACTTGTGCTGATCCATCGTGCCTTCCACAATGATGAGTGCGCCCAGATGGCTGATGACACGCGCCTTCTGCCATTGGTTATTTAACGTTGACGTCAAAAGTAGGCGGTGCTAACATTAATAGGACTGGACTGTGTACATGATAGATTCGGAGTCTCAACATATTTATAAAGAGGGAAGTTATTGCAAGTGATAGTTTTTCAGGATTTTTTTTTACTTTTTATTGTATAATTTGGTGATCAGTTTGGGCCATTGGTGGAGATGTTCTTGATTGGATATAATTTGTTTATTCGCACAATGTTTTTTGTTTGTTTGTTTTACGGTACTTCTACCTTTATCATGGTCTGTCCTTATTGAATGTCATTGATGCTGATATTTGAAGATGGATTTTTGCAATTTTTGCAATTGACTCCTAGTGATTTATGACATGCAATATATATTTTTTTCATTTCTGGAACATTTAGTGTTTATGGCACTGCTTTTAGTATCGCACGTAAGTCTTTTTTGTTACCTTTCTCCACTCATTTGTTTCCTTGCACAGATATCGGGACATTCACCAACACATTAATTTGGACATAAATACATCGAATTGCTCAATCTAAGTTCAGGGAAAGAGCATGAGAAGTGTAGGGAAAGAAAAGAGAGGAATTTATACAAAGTATTGAAGCAGAACAGGGTTCATTTAGGGTGTTTGCAGCCTGGGTAATAAGAACAATCCTACCACACCTCGCTGCACTGACTGCCTTACTAATGCATGCCAAAATTACAGGCCTTTTTGCCATGCCGCTGAGCTCCCAGTGTCTAGACCAGCAACCCAACAGTTCTAGAATGGTTGACTCGGTCATCCACTTCATCCCAAGTCACATCAGACACCCCCAGCCAGGAGTCGGTGGGTTCATCAGACACAACTCTTAGTTCACATAGCACAGGACCAGACCCTGTGCCCTCACCTGTCCTCTATCTGCCTCTGCCCTTTACTGATCCCTCAGCCAGAGAAGTCCTCTATGATGTGGGCTCAGCTCCATTATACAGTGAGAATGAGCTACTACAGGACAGTCAGCAGCTACTGCCCAGCCAAGATCTACAGGAGACCTCCACCGTTTCCTCCAATAGGCGGTCAAGTAGTGATGAGGAGAGTGGCATAGGGGCTGGTGTTGTGTCCGGTCAGAGTCTTCTCCTTGTTTGAGATTAAAGATGAGCAAACACCATTCGATCGAATACATATTCAATCGAATATCAGGCCGTGTGTATCTAATCCTCCTATGTGTGATATTGTGTGCAGATCTGTATATCTAATCATCTGATGTGTGGTACCATGTGCTGAGCTGTGTATCTAACCCTCTGACATGTAATACTGTGTGCTCATCTGTGTATCTAATCCTCTGACGTGTGATACTGTGTGCTGAACTGTGTATCTAATTTTCTGATTTGAAATAATGTGTGCTGACCTGTGTATCTAATCATCTGATGTATGATACTGTGTGCTGAGCTATGTATCTAATCCTCCTATGTGTGATAGTGTGTGATAAGCTGTGTATCTAATTCCCTGTTGTGTGATGGTTTATGCTGACCTGTGTATCTAATCCTCTGATTTGAGATACTGTGTGCTGAGCTATTTATCTAATCCTCCTATGTGTGATGGTGTATGCTGACCTTATATCTAATCCTGTGATGGGTGATACTGTGTGCTAAGCTGTGTATCTAATCCTCTGATGTGTTCTACTGTGTCCTGAGCTGTGTATCTAATGCTCTATGTTTATCTAATCCTCTGGCGTGTGATACTGTGTGCTGAGCTGTGTATCTAATCCTCTGATGTGTGTATCTCAGTTTGGATATCAGTGTTGGATTGTGTATGTGGCGTGACCGGGTGTATTGCCGATGGAATATGAGTAAAAGACTAGCAGGTTTGTATTAGCTAATGCAGGTCATTGTTTTGGGAATATTGTATCTCAGGAATGGTACGTTCAAGAGACTTGAAGCCCAGTCTAAAACCTTCCCGGACACCAAAAGTATCTGTGTGCCAAATTTTGTGAAGATCGGTCCAGTTGTTTGGTTGTGCATAGAAGACAGACAGACAAGCAGACAGACAGAAACTCATTTTTATATATATAAGAGATGGACCCCGGGCAGTTCTTAATACAGAGACATTTCATTTATTTCCTCTTTCTTGGATCTGAAATTCTACTTTTCAAGTGCAGGGTTAATATATACAGTGATGTCACAGAATGGGGAAAATACCCTCAGTGATGTCACAGGTCAGGGATGACACAGGCAGATAATACACCCTGTGATGTGGGTGACTATGGGGTGTTTCCCTCTGTTACCCCAGGCCTGGTGAGATCATAGTGTGAACTGAAATAAAATAAGAAAATACAAGTACCTTTTTGTTCATTGTGATAAGAAGATTGACAAAGAATCCCTTTAAGGGTTAAGACTCCATCTGATACATTGTAGAAGTTTTATGAAACTTCTTCTGAGTTGTATATTCTCTATTGTATACATCAGTTACAAGTTACTCTACAAGTTTACTTCTTCTTGTTAGTTTGTTCTTCTTCTTGTTCTGATCCCTCGAGATTTCATCCCACAGCTCAGTATAGTGTATAAGTGCCGGTGTCTGTGTGACAGAGAAGTATCTGCCGGCCGTGTTACATGAGGATATGACCTGTGTATATTGTATTATATTATAATAGATTTATTTTACCAATGTATTTTCTTATCCCTGTCTAATCCTCCATAAGGTAAATGACTCCATTGTCTTGTTCTGTAGCCGCTGTATGTCATAGGATGTGTCTTCTTCTTAGTCTTCTGTTATACACAGAGTAGTCTGACTTATCTGTTCTGTATTATAATAACTCGCAGTAATATCGTTTTATTATATAGTTAAAGAGATTGTCTTATGACAACCACTTAGGAGACTGAAGCCTATGAAGTGATCAGCTGTGACTGCAGGAGAAGATATGACCGGCCATAGCCGGGGACCTGTAATATAACAAGTCATAGACCCAAATCACTAGTCCACTGTAT